>NC_056728.1:1905084855-1905174855 GCF_019279795.1 Protopterus annectens
ACGCTGGCTGTCTACCGTTCAGTTGGTATGAAGTCAGTGCTAACACTATGATTAAAAAGAGCCCCAATGGTGTTGTTAATTCATGTTGAAGCCCATGCAGGATGAAGCCTGGGGTGTTATCAAATCCCATAGATGCTGTGTTTTGCCCTTAGAGAGGGTATTTATGACCTGTTCTTTAGAGATACAAGATAGAGGACAGGTGGTAGGGATGTCATGGGATAAGTATGTTGGGGACAGGGAAGTGAAGATTTCTCAGAAACTGGTGGCCAACAGGTTAGCTATGTCCATAGGCTCATTATATATAATGTATAATTAACTAATAGTTTTGTACCAATCTGAGGCTTTCCTTTTAGGTTATGGATGTAATTATAGAATGTCTTGTGGTTTTCCTTTGTTGAGGAAGATAATTTCAACTCATAGTTTGTTTTGGAGGACTTCACAAGGCATCTTATTTGCTTGTTAAAGCTGAGTCAGGACTGTTTCTAGCTTAGGAGGGCTCCATCCTTTTTAGTCTTAGACAGCAATTTCTTCCTTTTATTATAAAGCCTAGTAATGGCAGTTGTCCACCAGACAGGTTTGTTCTTCCTTGGGGAGCTTGTTTTGGTCATATCAGGTATGGCTGAGTTAATAAAATTCTACAGGTGTTTGTGTAAAGCACTGGTGTAGAGCTTGGTATAGTTGCCAGTTCCATCTGAGGGATGAGGTGCTGAGAAGCTATTTATACCATCCCATAAGAGGTTATAATCTGCTTTGGAGGTGTTTTTTAGTTTAGTTGCTGCTGGTGGGGGGGGGGGGGGGCTCAGGTGTGATAGTTACTTTGAATGAGACAGATGTGTGGTCAGATCTCACCAGGGAGAACCTCAGAGTAGGGGTGCTACAGTGATCCCCCATATTGATAAGCACCAGATCCAGGATGTTGGCTCCCCTTGTGAGGGTGTCAACCACCTGGCCCAGTGGACTGGAGTTAATGAAGTTGAGGAGCCTTTGGGCAAGTGAGTTGGAGAATGATTAATTTACCCAGTCAATGGATGGGTAGTTAAAGTCACCCAAAACCATGGTGTTCAGATGTATCTTGATAGACTCAAGTAGATCCAAATAAGCAGAGCATGTGTACTGATTCATGGAGGGGGTCCTGTAGCTTGCAATGACTTGAATAGTTGCCCTACCAACAGTTAATTGCACCTAAAGTATCTCCAGGGAATCATACTCTTTAACCAATCTGATGTGTATTTATCTTTAATAAATTTTGATATACTGTCTCCTTTAGTTTGCACACCTTCAGTTTGAGGTCTGAATATGTGGAAGTAGATGTAACCTGGTATGCCTGGGGTGCTCTCTACAGCCTTGAACCAGGTCTTCATTACTACACACATGTCTGTGTCTTCCAAGGTGAGGGAAGCTTCTAGTGAGTGCAGTTTCATGTTGACACTTCTAGAGTTTATTAGCATAACCTTGAGGTCATTTTTAGATGGGGTTCTTACACTGGGAATTTTGTCCTTGAGACACTGCCTAAAAAAAGGCACTATGAGAGTTGCAAGAGCCATAGCCAGTAGCCGAAATCCCAGGGGTGACAGATGACTGTCTCTTGCAAAGCATGGAGGTCTGTCGATCATGTCACCCCAGGCTGACAAATAGTGGATCCCCTAAATATGACACCAGAAGCTAAGCTAATTATTGAAGTCAATCATTTTCTGTTTATATTGAGGCATCATCCTAGGTAAAGGTAAAACACTTATTTGACTGCATTGACGCGGCTGTACCTGATATGTCCAAAACAAGCTCCACAAGATAGAGCAAACCTACCTGGTGGACAACTGCCATTAACAGGCTTTACAATAACAGGAAGAAATTGCTGCCTAAGGGTAAGAGGGAGAGACGCCTAAACTGGAAACACTCCTACTCAGCTTAAACAAGCCAATAAGACTTCTTGTGAAGTCCTCAAAAGCAATTTATGAATCCAAGTTAGATTTGTCAGCTAAGGACAACTACAGGGCATTCTTTAGTTACATCTGTTACCTAAAAGGACAGGCCCAGATTTGTGCTGAGCTGGTAGATAATGATACCACATATACTGAGCTTGTGGAAATAGCTAACCTGTTAGCTGGCAGGTTTTGTGAAGACTTCACTCCCCTGTCCCCACCATACATACCCCATGACATCCCTACTACCTGTTCCCTACCTTTTATCTCAAAAGAGCAAGTCATAAATCCCCTCTCTAAAGCCAAAAAACACAGCATCTATGGAACTTGATAACATCCCAGGCTGTGTCCTACATGGGCTCCAATAAGAATTGGCAACAACACTGGGTACTCCTTTCAATCGTAGTCTAAGCACTGGCTTCATCACAGATGAATGGAAAATGGCCACCATTATTCCCCTGAACAAAGGTGGTACTTCCAATGACCCCAGAAACTATAGTTCTATTAGGCTGAGTAACTCATCATGGACCTTATCAACAAAGATATAGATAAGTTCCAAACACTTGCCCCTACTCAGTTTTAATTTGTCAAAGGGAGATAATGCCTGTGAAACATTATGGACTTCTTCAAGACAGTCACTAAAGCCCTGGATGAGGGGAAATCTATGCATATAACCTTCCTAGACTTGGCCAATGTGTTTGACACTATCCCCCACTCAGGGGTCATTGACAAACTCAGCTAGGTGTCAGCCCTTATATCATTAGATGGGTCGCTAACTGGCTCATTGATAGAACCCATATAATTAAAATAGGGGAATCTACTTCCAACAGCAGACTTGTAATCAGTGGTGTTCCACAGGGATCTGTCCTGGCACCTCTACCATTTGAATCTAGTTCTCCAAAGTACAAGCTAAAACTTAAGGTCTGTAGCTGACAAAGTTAGCTGATGACTGCAAACTGGGAGCAGTCATAGAATCTCCAAATGATGTTAACATCCTACAAGATGGTCTTACACACACAGATAATTGATATCAAAGTCATGTCCTTAACCTCAAAGCAAAACAAAATGCATTATCATCCCTGTCAGTACATGCAATGCACCTGTTAACTACCACATCAGTAACAAAACCCTAAGTATGCACTCATTGGTGAGACACCTGGGCACACAGGTTGACAGTAACCTTACCTTTGATCACCATGTCTCCACAGTGTTAAGAAAGGCATTCTGTATTGCTCATCTCATAAGTAAGGCAATTGCATCCAGAAAATAAAATAAATTATAACCTCTCTGTACTCTCCCCTCATCAGGCCAATAATGGAGCACAAAGTTTCCTCACATGGATAATTCAAGGTCTTCAACCTCTGTCCTATGTGGATCATCTGAAATCACTGGCACTCTATTCTGTTTCATATAGACTACTCAGAGGCAATCTAAAACTTGCATATTAGGTGATCTTTGACCAGGCTTTATTGGAAATGCTGTATAACTGAAAAACAAATGGTACATGGTTTACTCACTCAAAGGACCTTAACCTGGTATGTTGCAGTAATAGAACATGCTGGAGGGTCAAGTTGGTCTTTCAGAGGTTACCACACCTTTGGAATGGAATCCCACTTCATGTCAAACAGAGCACCTCATTGTCCCTCTTCAAGCGCAATGTGGATGATTGGATGTGTAACCAGAAATTTCGCCTCAGGGATTCCACCTGTGCCCCCCTTGGACCGGTACAATTGGTGCTGGTCATGGAAATTAGGGTATAACTTGCCTAGGCTTGTATGGGGCCTAGGGCCATTAGCCTAGTAACTTTCTATGATCCTATGATATGACTCAGTCATAGTCCATGTGGGAGTACATGACCTGTGACATACCTCCCTAGACTATACTTGGAGATACTTTCTGAGCTCTCAGAAGACATTTGTGCAGTCACTGACACATGACTTAAAGTTATGGACAGCACACCAACAGTACAAGGTTATTATGCCTTCCACACATTTAGACCAGCTACTTCACAGGCAGGGACTAAAGGTGGCGGTGTCTCTATGTAAATCAAAAATAAAGATACTTCAAGGCTGGTCAAACAGGACAATGGATTCGAGCTGCACCAGGTTCAAATCACAACAGGCAAAATCCAATACTACTTCCATGCAAGCTATAGACCCGCTTTTATGACCCAGGAAATTTATTAGAAACACTACCCATCCAACTCAATACCATATTCATGGATGACTTTCATTATCCCACTATTAAATGGGAATCCTATATGACGACAAACATACAGGCACAGATATTCCTGGATTTTGTAAACACAGACTGCCTAAACCAGATAGTTAATACACCAACCAGGGGTTCAACCATACCGTATCTGGTTCTCATCAATATGGAGAGTCATGCACACCCTTTACTGTAATGTCTTCCCTGGTAAGATCCAAACACAAATTGGTCTTCTTTGAAGTAAAAATAAAACATGGGCCCCCAACCAAACATGGAATAATCAGGAACTTCTCTAAGGCTAACCTCCAGCTATTAGATGATAAACTGGCCAAATTTCAAGCCCCCATAAACACTGAGAACACTGTAGCTTATGCAGAATTGTTCACAGAAACCCTGTCCAAGAATGTTAATAGCTGCATAGATGCAGCCGTACATACCAATGAGAAGTACAGAACTAACTCAAAATCTAGCCACCCTGGTGAAATCACAGAATCAATAGGTTGTATGCCAGAAGGAATAAACTCATAGCAAAACTTAGGAGATGCAGCACACAGCAGGATAAAAGCACTTTTGTCAAAGGAAACAAAAAATCAGAGGACAAATGAAGTATGCCAAAGCCAGATTCAAGGTAAGTTTGGGTTCCCAGGTCAGTGACAACCACAAAGCATATTTTAGCTACATCCACAACCTCAAAGGCAAGACACAATTGTGTACATATCTCATTCTAAATGGGACTACTTATAGTGAGGCAAAAGATACAGTAAACCTCCTGGCTGATAAATTGAGCCCAAACGTTACCCCCTCTTGCCCCCTCAACCTTCCCTCAGGAAATACTATCAAATATTAAGTACCCCTACTATCACTAGGGATCAGGTCCTTAATGCTCTCTCTAAGACCAAGTACACTGCACCAGTGGGCCCAGACAATATCCCAGCATGCCTTTAAATAGCATGAAACAGGACCTTTCAAGGCCCTTGGAATTACTATTTCAGTTTAACCAACAAACAGGCTTCATGCCTCATGAATGGAGAACAGCAACAGTCATCCTTCTGCACAAAGGTGGGCCATGTACAGACCCTGGAGGCTACAGACCCAGAAGACTCATTAGTCTGATATGTAAATCCATGAAAAGAATTATCATGGAAATGATCAACAGAGAAGTAGTACACCTCCAGAGACTGGACCAAACCCAGTTTGGTTTTGTTAAGGGCAGATCATGCCTACCAAACTTTGTAGACCTATTTTAGAAGCTAACCAAAGTAATGAATGAGGGGAAAAATGGTTCACACTACCTACCATGGCCTGACAAGGCATGTGACACTATACCTCCATCAGGCATTGTTGACAAACTCAAGAGGTTAGATACAAACTAGTATGTCAACCAGTGGATAGACAAGTGGCTTACAGACGGGAACCAGGAAATTAATATTGGGGAGTCCACCTCTACAAAGAGGCCAGTCACATGTGGACTCCCTCACGAATCATTCCTCGGACTGTTCCTTTTAGGTATTTACTTCTCTGAAGTCAAGGCCACTGTCGGTGGTCTATGGCTGACTAAATCTGCAGATGATTGCAAATTAGGAGCTGTCATTGAATCCCACACTGACACAAATATTCTCCAGGGGGTGACGCAGACATACAACTGGTGTCAGAGACATGAACTATTACTGAATGCCAAGAAATGCACAATACCATCCTTGAGAAGTCATCCACCCCTAGTAACTATCACATTGATAGCACACGTCTAACAGTTGACCCAGTCAGGGAGTTATGGACAAGCATAGATATTAATCTAGACTTGGACTGTCATGTGTCTACAGTATTGGGGAAATCATTCTATGTTGTGCAACTTATAAACAAAGGTATAGCATTTAAGTCTAAAGAAGTCATTGTCCCACTGTATTCGGCATTCACAAACCTGTCATTGAGTGCAATGCCACCTTTGCTATGTACCTAACCAGTCATATTCAACAAACTGGAACATCCACAGAGGTTCCTCACTAAACCAATACAAGGTGTACATAAAATGTCCTATACAGACAGAGTCAAGGCCCAATCTCTATATTCTGTGGCCTACAGGCTTTGGAGGGGAGATGCATGCCTGCCATACAGGGAATGTGTGAATCTCCTGCATATCCATGAAACAACTAGCACCAGAATTACCCATTCTACAGACATACACCTTGCCTGTGGTATAAACTGGATGTGCTGGAGAAATAGCTATTTATCCAGGAGACTACACCTTATATGGAACACGCTCCCCGTCCATGTGAAGCAGAGTTCTGCCCTAATGCAAATCAAGTGCAAGTTACACAGTTGAATGGGGAACACGACAATCATCCCTGGTTTGGAACCTATGTCTCTAATGGACACAGTGAAACTGTAAATGTTTCTTCTCCCAAACCCCAGCTTACATTTATCAAGGGTATCATACCTTTCCAGGGATGTGACATGTATAACTAGGCTTAAAGAAGCCCTTGTGTTCATTAGCCTAGTAAACACCTATGAACCCATGAACCTATACTGTATAACTTTCCTGATGCCAGTTGTGTTCTGTGCTGACATTCAATCCTGTGCTGTGACAATGATAGGTTGATTGTAGATGTGTATCCATAGATGTGTACTACCTAATCCTGAAAGTGAAATGTAAACATTTCCATGAGACATATGCCATTTTTTGACTCCACAGTCCTTACAGCAACATCCATTCTAAGGTACACAAGTTATTATGCTCTCCACAGTCTAAATGGCAAGGTACATTATGACCGTACAAGTTGCATGTCAAAAGCACCAGTGGATGATGGAAAGTAATACTAATGCAGATAGTCACCCCGTGCATCAGGCACATAGCTTTATTACCTTGCATCCATAAGAAAGATGATATGGATGTGGCACAGGTATCACCACTTGCACAGGTTGTTGTGTGGGGGTGCAGGAGGCCTAGGCTGACCCAATAAGTTGGAAGGCATGTGTGTGTGAGTCAGGAAGGCAAGCAGGCAAGATGGACCATGGAAATGTTGCATGTGTGTCTGTAAGTGCCCTCAATGTGACAGTGGTTTGTGAGTGTCTGCATGAACACAGCAAAACTCAGTGCTAGCACTTTGTGTCTGTATGTTGTACAGCTGTGGGCCATGCATGGTAAATCTGAGAATTCATTGTCTCTGCCCCCAAACATGAGAACTGGCTCTGCAAAAAGTTGCATTGGCACCTCTACGACCAAGGCAGATGCTGTGCTACTATCCGAATATGAATGATGTCTTCAGGGAATGTGTCCTCCATGGGAATGCCCAGGACCATGAGCCCATGACCTGCAATGTCTTAGTGTGGACAATATACTCCCATCTGGAGCACTGGATGTACTGCCACTATGATATCGTGATTGTGCATGACCATGTTGACTCTCAGCAGATGTAGTTGCTGACCTTCGCCCATGAGGCCAATACTCAACTTCAGTCAGATGTTCTACACAGACAATGTGCATTCCAAGACAAATAGTGTGAGACCTGTCTCAGACCTACCTCTTTTCACTATGTTAGCCATCTGATCCAGGATATCAGCAACACAGTGGAGGCTGATACAGATGTCAGACTGTGCTGCATCCATAACCCTGAGCATTCATCTGGATTTCCTTTCTGAATGTGCCTGTGCCTCTATGACAGCACTAAGCATATGCCAAGGGACACATGATGAGACAGCTGCGACAGGTGTTAGAGGGACAGCAGGCCTCCTATGAGCACCCCAATCAATCCACCTGTGTGTAACCTCACCAACTGTTTGGCTTTGGCCAGTGTTGACAGTCATTGAAGCCACAGTAGCCACACTTCTCTGTTCAGGGTTCCCACTCTCCAACTGTCCAATATCTTTAGCCTCAGGGGACTGGATATGCATATGCATACTGACTTTGTAGGGTGATGAGGCAGGGATTAAGTATGTCAACCTCTGTGTCTGATTCAGCCTCTGAACCCCCCCCCAGCTGCCCCCCAGTTTGGTCACCATCATCATCAGAGTCTGAAGAGACACTTGCATCAGGTTGTGAAGGGGAAAAAGACCAACCTCCCTGGTCACCTGTGATAAAAAGGAAAAGAAATACATTAATACATGCACTTCTATAGTGCAATACATGTTAAGTTGTATACTTTCCTTTCACTATTACAGACTTATATAACCCTCAACCTCATATATTAGGACATGAGGACATTATTTTCTAACCCCAATCTGTAATTATTTGGAAATAATTAAACAAGAATCTCTTCAGCAAAACATAAATTATGTACAATGTTGACATTCTGCAAAAATCTGCACCATTGACAGTTATGACAATCTGTAATGTCCTGACAATACTGTCAAATCAATGACTATAGTGATGTACACATACATGTATTTTAAATGCTAGACATAGCTGTATTTGAACCCAGGACCATGTGGACCAAAAATTAATGCTTTCATAGTAGTTAACAGATTGAGCGATAGAGTAACTGTTATAGTAAATGTTACAGCAGATGTGTTTTTACATGTACATATAATTGCACACTTACCAGCTGTTACATACTTCTCTTACATCTATTAGTATGTGTATAGCTTTATACTGATGTATTTCTCTACCAGAGTCCCAGTTAAATTCCTATTTTTCCATTAATGTTTTTGCAGAATTGCTGCACGATGTGGTGCAAAGCACAGCATCGAGTAAACATGCTTAAGGATGAGAAAATGACAATTACTATGTTTTGCTTAAAACAGCTGTGCTAATTAACTGAGTGTGTGGCTTTATGGTTTGATGAACTGTTGTTCACATGAAATGGTACAGGGTTTGAAATAGAGCATAGGTGTATGTTTTGAACAAGATTAGTATGGTTTCAAATATATGTAGTAATCCACTGCCATTTAGAATAACTTAGCAATGCTGTGCGTAGTGCAGCATTGCTCAATAATTCTTTTAAGGAAAGAAAATTGGGAATATAGGACAGTGGTGAAATGGGGTGCAAGCAGGGGGAAAAACATAGTGAACGGCAGTTAAGAATGTGTAGGAAGGGTGTAGTAAATAGCCATGGCTATCCATTTCTTCAACAGCAATAACTTTGCACTTGCAAAGATTTTTAGCTGAATTTGGACTGTCACGCACAGATAGGGGAGTGATGACAACATAAGTGCATTGTCAAGCCAATTGGACCAAATTAAGTGTGTCCAGTGGACACGTGTGAAATGGAGAGCTATGTATGGGACAATTTTCTTTTTTTGGACAGGTGACCTTTTATTTTTAAGGAGAGAGTGGAATGTTGGGGAAGGGACAGAGGTATGTGCATGGAGAAGGTAAGTTGGGAAAGTGAGGAAGCATTTGCAGACAGATAAGACATACAAGACAGTAGACAGGGATGGTGTGGGACACAAGAGGAGGTGAACACCTTAGTTGGGGAGGATGTTGTGAGATCCAAATCCCATGGATGTCAGACAAGGTAGCAGTGTGACTTAAGTCCTCACCCATGGGACTGTCAGCACTGCACCTTCACTGCTTCTGTGCAGGCAGTGGTTGACACCAGTGCCTGGTGCTAGAGTGCCCCACCAGGATGAACAGCATGCTCTCTATCCAGCATAAGCGTGCACCAACAGTTTGATGCACAAGCCTATGCACCATGCCTGGAATTTGATGAAGGGTGACAAATGCATCCCCTCCACCTCCACTCCCAGAGGCAGCACATTCCCAACCTGTGGGGTGGAACTACCTTATGGAGCTGGTAGCAGAAGGGGTACCACCAGGCTGCAACCCAGAAGTGCTGGGCTCTGGTGCCTCAGCTGTGGGAGCCAAGGTAGGTAGATCACTGGGAATTGGACTACCTTGTCACTCTGTGGTAAATAAAATAAGTAACCAAAAGCAGAAAGTTCCACCACAAATCTACCAAAAGACGCTGCTCCCAGAAACAATAAAGGCTGTCCTCCATAGTAGTTCGTATAACTTTGTGTATATAGTCAATCCACCAGCCAAAACTAATTATGGTAAACTCACAACTAGTTTATTAGCATTTAAAATAGTGAAAACAAAGACGGAATTAGTGCTTTCATCTCCACCATGGAGACTTCATCAGAATCATCTGTTTCATGTCTAAAACACTTTTTATATCAATACATTCATTTTGATTGGTTGGCCAATCAATGTTAAAATTTAAAAACTTACCAAACTTTTAACCCTTCATTCCCAGTGAGAAAAACATTCCATTCATGGGAAAGCAGTTCTTTAAATAATTTATAAATACAAATATAAATACAGGATGTCTTTTGTTTATACAAGTATATACGAAATAAATAATGTATTATTATAAAAAATTTAAAAAATATTAAAAAATATTAAAAAAATTATTAAAAACAGAGTTACATCAGGAAAGTAAGGAGAAACTATATCTCACTGATTATCAAAGGGACAATGTACTTGGGACCCCAGTGATAGTGCCAAATAAACTTTTTGTACCATAAAGGACAATACATTGTGACTAAAAGTCATATCCAAATAAAGTGCTATGATTAGTGCATATAAAAATCCTATACTATTTTACTTTAACTGAAAATAAAAAGTATGGTTAAAATTTTTGCTTGTGTATATAAAAAAAACTATTGATCTTTTTGATGGATTGTTGGATATGAAGGTCAAATTTAAGTTGATTTTCAGTTGTGATTCGTAGATGTTTGGTATGGGAGTTAGCATGTATAACAGACTTGTCTAGAGAAAAGAGAGTGAAGGTAGTTTAAAGGTTAGACAAACATTTTGGAAGGAAAAGAAGAAGCTTAGTTTTCTTTAGGTTAAGAATAAGTTAGTTATTGGTTAACCAGTGTTGAAAGAAGTCTGAATGAGGGAGACAAGATCAATCCGTGGGGTTGTCAGAGAGGGTAATGAGAGTAGAATCATCAACATACTCGATAAGAGATGAGGTGCAGCAGGCAGAATGAAGATTGTTAGTAAGAATATTAAAGAGAAGGGGGCCTAGAATAGATCCTTGGGGTATTCCTGTTTGGATGGGTAAGAAAGGTGTGCAGGTGGTCTGCCATCTAACAGATTGCTTTCTGTTAGTAAGATAGGTAGAGAAGCAGAGGGTAGTGGATGCAGAGAGATTGAGTTCACTTAGTTTAGTAAGAAGCTTAGGGTGGGAGACAGTGTCAAATGCCTTGGAGAGGTCAAGGAAAATACATGACACTAGTTTATTATTATCATCTCTTGCCAATGTTATAGTCTGGGTGAAGGACAGAAGGGCTGTGTATGTGCTGTGGTGGGGCCTAAATCCATGTTGAGAGGTAGTGAGCAGATTTTCCTGGAGTAGATATATAAAAGTTGTCTGTGAATGGATTTCCCTAGTATTTTTGAGAGAGGGGAAAATATGGCTATGGTTTGGTAATTGGAAGGGTCAGTGGAGTTGCCTCTTTTATGAAGTGGAATTGTATTAAAAGATTTCCAAATTTATGGGACTGAGGCTTCCTTGATAGAATAGTTGATAAGGATAGAAACTGGTTAAGCTAAAAAATTGTCTGCACATTTGAAAACTTGGGGAGGGTAAGTTGTTGAAAGAATGAGAACAAGGTTTAAGTTTCTGTAGAAGAGATTTTATATAAGCAATGGAAACAAGGTGAAGGAAGAAGGCTGAGTGGGGGCAGGTGGTGGAGGGTGTGGAAGTCTGTGAATGGCTGGTGGTGGGAGAGGTTAGTTTGCAGATAGAGTCAATTAAGTAATTATTTAGTAGAGTGTCTGTTTCAAGAGACATTTTATTAGGGTAGTGGTTGTGAGTAGAAGGTTTCCCTGGATGGATTATATTGTTCATGGTGTACCAAATTGTTTTAAGGTTTGAGGTGTGGCAATATTGAGCTTCTTGATAGAAGTTGTTTTTTTTTTTTGTCTTCGACAATAAGTTTTATGGTAAGCTTTCACAGTTCTTTGAATTTGAGGAAGAGAGAAGGATATATTGATCTTTTCCATTTTTCCAGGTAGTGTCTCTAAGTTTCATGGTAGAAAGGATATTTTTGGAATGCAAAGGAGCAGGATTAGATTTGATCCTAATTTTCTTTATGGGTGCTATAGAGTTTAGTATGTTTAGGAAAGTGTTGTTAACTTCAATAACTGCATAATTTAGAGAAGATTGAACAGGTGAGGCCAATTGGCAAGAGAGAGTTGGAAGATAAAAGTTTATGCAGTAAAGTTGGACAGGTTATGACAGTCTTTATAAAGTGGGATTTAGAGGTATGACAAGATGGCCTTAGTACTGAGATAGGGGAGTGATCACTTAAAGAGTCTGGTAAAGTACTGGGACTATAGTATTGATTATTATTATTGATTCAGGTTATTTCAAATCTTGAATTTACACCTATGGATAGCTGTCTAGGACTTCTGTTAACTTGCATCTTTACTGTATTCATTTACAGATTGCAGTCTACAGTATATTTCAAACAATGAGCAGACCATAACATTGACTCTTAATCTGAGTATTCCAAAACATTTATTAATGAAATGCTAAAACAGTATTGAAAACTGCACAATTTCTCAGTTGGCTGAACTGGGATTAGAACCCACAAATAGGGACTACAGTAATACTGAACATTTTATTTGAAAAAATAAATTTTTAGATCACCATCTCCTTTTACAATTTATTGATTCATGTTGTTTCAGACCTTGCATTTATGCACATGGATAGCTGTCTAGGACTTCTGTTAACTCACATGTTTCCTCTATTGAGTTATTGACTGCAATCCACAGCATATTTCAGAAAATGAGCAGAACACAACATTAACTCTTAATCTGGGTATTCCACAACATTAACTAATGTTTGGAAGCTATGCTACACAGTTCTGCATGCTTACTTGTTTTAACCTGCTTTCCCAGTTCAGATATGCAATGACACATTAATGAAAGTCTGAGATGTCCCAGTTACTTCAAACATGACTACGACTGCAATATATGTATTTACTTTATTTTATTATTAAGTTATGCATTCATTTCTTACTTTATTGATTTCCTTACATACCACACTCTTGTCTCATCTAGCCAAATGCCTTGCATGGGACCACACTTTGCAAGCCCTCTCTTATGCAGCTGTGGTAAGAGAAGGAATCCATTATGCATACCAGTTTTGCATAGATTCAGCTTTTATATTTATAAATTACTAGAAAACATACATACATGTCTGTGGGGAGTTCCCTGCCCATGCCACTTGGATCCAGTGATCCAAGGTTCCCCTCTTCCTTCGATACAGATCATCATAATGGTGATGACACTGCTGACCAGTGTAGGGGATACCAGTTGCAATGGTCAGGTCCCTGGCCAAACTATCCCAGGTCTCAGACTTACATTCTGATCATTGATAGTTAACCTTCAGCAGGCGAGGTCCATAGTGCTCTACCAGGAGTCCAGTGAAAACCTTAAACTACTGCACACCCCACCATTGTTCCCTAAAGCGCACACCTTCCGCCGCAACAGCAGCCTTATCCACAATCCAGATCAGGCTCCAAGGAATAATGTGAGAGTCCAGCCCATTGCCCTTTAAAGAGGCTACATTCCCACCATTGCACATCATACTGCAATTTTCAAGAACATGCCACTTTGCTTAGCATCACACAGACTTGCACAACCTATGTTTAAGTGAAGCTTAGCAATGTGCAAATAGGAAAAAAAGCTCTGCCATTGTTTACACAATGCTTAGCATCGCGCACCTTTTCTGAATTTAACAATTGCTGAATTTAAAGTGAACCGATGTTTCAATCACCTGATACAGTTTCACAGCAGTATATGTAAAAAGGTATTATTGACCAGGACATGAAGCTAGGACCTACTACATTGTAGGTCATGACTCAACCTAGCTAGCCACTGGCATAGTGAAGGGACCTCATATATCTTCAGATATACTGCAAAGTGCCTGTAAGGATAGTGCAGCTTTGCTGTATGGGTTTGCATGGTGCTAAGCAACACAGAACTACAAAAATTACATGTATCTGGTTTCTATTTTTAGCTGTCTAGCATATGCCTAATGCATAAGCACACAGTGCTAAGTATAGCTAACTAACGCGGCACACCCCTCAAACAAGCACAAAAAAAACAAACAAAAAAAAAAGTTGAATGCATTTGGTTTCTATTTTTATGTCTGGTGCATGTCAGATGTATGTTTGTGCAGAGTTAAGCATAGCTAAATAACGAAGTGCATCTTGCAAACAAGCACATAAAGATAAAAAAAAATAAAATAAATCCAACTTAGTGAAATAAAATGTCTTGTAAACCTTTTTGTCACGGTTAATGGGCCAAAAGGTATGTGGGTGTACCGTCAATGTTACACAGATTCAATATCAGTGTTGTTCTGACCTCCCTTAGGCCTGCACCACAAATAAAATTCATGGCATGCTGCCAAAGGAAGATCATTGCTATGTACACAGATACCTTCAATGTAGACTCTCAGACTCTATCTTTTCATACTACTAGACTACCATTCTACTTCCAAATCTGTAACTAAATCTACTCACTGTGCATTCATTATTTCTCATGTTTCATCCCCCTCCAACCATTCCTTCTAAACATATCTTTATCCCTGTTCCCTCTTCTAGATCTTTGTCTGACTACTCCCCCTCACATTTTCCATCACTCATTTAAAATTTAGAACCAGAGCATCTATGTATCTGCTTTCTCCTCTCAGTTCTATCTTTCTAAAATAATTATTTGCATGTTGTTTCTTTTCCCTAAAATCAGTATAATACTGTTTTTCATTTTTGTTATATTTTAGCATTCTGTAATTTTTCATTTTTAAAATGTTCCTGTTATATTTTCAGCATTTAATGTATTTTACTTAATCTTACCACTGCATGTTTGTACCTGTTCTCCTCACAACTGTGCTGATATGGGGGTTTTCATGGTTCAGTGAGGCTACCCTAGTCAGCAAATAAAAATAAATAAATAGATAAACCGATAAATAGAGAGATTAGGAATGGTAAAATGCTGGTTAGGGACGAGTTAGAGGGTGAGAGAGAGTAATTCTAAACTTGGACAAATTCCATCTCAGACCTTATGGGGCAGCAGTAATCAGAGCTGGCCTAGAAAGGTACATCTCAATGGCTGTACATTAAAATTTTATTTTATTTATTTATTTATTTTATTTTACATTTGTTGACTGAGATTGTCCGACTGAGCTGAAGAGCCTTTTTTCAGCGGAGGCCTGGGGAGAAAAGCTCCAACATATTATACAATTTTCATTATAAATTAGCATTAAACAGCAATGTTACAGGATTATTACAAGGCATTAAGTAGCAATACAATGTTATACAGTGTCATTCAGGAGTATAGCATAACTATTTCAAGATGTATAAAAAGAAATGTCATTAAGATGAGTATAGTTTTTGGGGTAAGTGGTTACAAAAACCCAGTTTTATCATGATGTAGTTGCATGAAGGCAATACAATTACAATAGAATGTTTCTCTGAGGCAATTTGCTTAACAGATTTTAGAAGACAGTAGAAAGAGTACTCAAGAAAGATTAGAGAGAGCTGGTGAGAAGAGTGATTTAACGGCAGAAAGTAGATTAAGGTATGAGAAGTAGGGGATGTTAAGGAGGGAGAGTGCAGTGGCAGGACCAGTGACGTAAAGTGCTCTTTGGTGGCTGCCTTAAATTGTTTAGGCTGTGCAAGGGTCCTGATTTCTAGTGAGAGACTATTCCAGGCAATAGTGGGGTGATAGCAGTACATGTTGCATCCAAAGTTAGACTTGGGTTTGTAGATTTGTACTAGGTCTTGGTTAGAGCTTCGGAGAGGTCTGGAGGGAGAATAATGGGAGATGAGAGGGGACAGTGCTGGGCAGTAGGAAAGATGGCATAGGATAAAATAGATGATCCGGAGCTGAGAAAGAAGAAGCTGGTGGGGTAATTTAAGCCACTTTAGGTGTTTTAGAGAGAGGCAGTGATGATGATTTGTAGGTTTGTTGGGCAGCAAATCTAGCTACCTTGTAGGTAGATTTGAGTTTGGTGAGGAGTGCTGAGTTAAAATTTGTGAGAATTTGAGAATTGTACATTAGACTGGGTAGAAGGTAAGTAAAAGAGAGAGTAACCTTGGCTTCAGAGGTAAGGAATTCCTTGTTATGTTCAAGGGGCCCTAGTTTTAAAATTAAGATGAAAATGGGGAAGGAGGCCTGTTAGAGCTGCATAATAACAATAGGTACAAGTACAGCAGAAATAAAGGAAAAGGAGCAGCTGCTATAGCAAAAGAACTGATTTATCTGGCATTTAGTTGACATGTGCTAACTGGGTTAGTCCATCTGAGCCAATGGTCTGTTTTTAGTGGACACCCAAGAAGAAAAGCTCCACTAATACAAACATAAAATGATAACATAGTAGGCAATATACAAAACCCAAGAAAAACAGTGCAGCAATGCAACATAAGCAAAAATTACATATGCAGTAATCAGGTGAAATGAATAACTGTAATAAAAATAAAACAAAATGAAGTAAAACACAGCTGGTACATTTAAAGTATTTACAATAATGACATATCTTTTTAAAGTAGCATAATATAATATTGTCTAGTGAGCAGATTCATCATTGAATTATTAGATATAGACAGGTAGTGAAAAGAAAAAGAAAGGAAACTGCAGATTATGGAGGATTTAGTCAAGGATAGGCTTCTGAGTTCAGAAAGTAGTGCTTGACTTCAGTTTTAAAGCAGCTGGGACAAGTGATGCTATGAATGTGAGGTGGTAGCTTATTCCACGCAAGGGCCACAGAGTATTTTAGAGGAGTTTACCAACATTTTGTTGGGTTTATAGGTGTCTAGAAGGTGCTGGTTGGAAGTACAAAGAGACTGGGTTGAGGTATAAGGGGATGCTAAGGTAGAGAGTGATGGGCAGGCTAGTGGTTTGCTGAGTAGAGAGTGTGTCAGCTGCAGCTGGGCAAGTACTAAGAGTTGAGGGAATTCTAGACATTAAAGCTGTTTCAGGACAAGGCAATGATGGGATTTATAAGGCTGGTTACTGGTGGATCTGGCTGTGTTATTGTAAGCTTGTTCTGGTTTGGAGAGAAGGTTTGAATGGAGGTGAGTTAGGATAAGGGAGGTGTAAAAGAGACTTGGAAGGAGACAGGCTTGGGCAAGGGTGCGATTGGAGTTGGGAGCAAGAAATCTGTTATTCCTGTAGAGAAGACCTAGTTTCATATTCGTTTGTTTGATACAGTGTTGGACACGGATGTTGAATTTGAGTTGGTCATCGATTATTGTACCCAGTAACTTAGTGTGAGGGTCAGCTTTGATGAGAGTGTTATCTAGCGAAGAAATAGTAAAGGTGGATTTAAGGTGGTGGAGAGTTTTGGGGAGAAATAGTAGGAGCTTAGTTTTTTGGGGGTTGAGTATAAGTTGATGCTCTGTGAGCTATTTTTCCACAGGTGAGAAGGAGTTTTGGGAGATAAAAAGAAGTTTAGAGTCATTGGCATACTATATGAGGGAGGAGGTGTTGCAGGAGGAGTAAAGATGATTGGTGAAGATGTTGAATAGGAGGGGGCCAAGGACTGAGCCTTGAGGGACACCAGTTTGGATAGGTAGGAAAGGGGAGCAAGCAGATTGCCATCTAACAGATTGGAGCCTATTTGATAGATAGCTTGAGAATCAGTGAATAGTAGAGAGGAAGAGATTACGGCCATTAGGTTTAGTAAGTAGCTTGGAATGGGGGAAAGTATCAAAAGCTTTAGAGAGGTTGAGAAAGAGGCAAGACACGAGGAGGTTTTTGTACCTGACTTCAGCAACAGTGTGAGTGAAGGATAGGAGGGCAGTGGAGTCGCTGTGGTGTGGCCTAAAGCCGCATTGAGTGGGGGTCAGAAGATTTTCATTAATAAAGTGAGTTAAAAGCTGATTGTGAATACATTTTTCAAAGATTTTGGCTAGAGGAGATAGGATGGCAATGGGTATGTAATTAGAGAGTTCAGTGGAGTTACCTCCTTTGTGAACTGGAATGGTGTAGAGAGATTTCCAGATGCTGGGGTCAGTAGACTCTAGGCTAGAGCTATTTATTAGGATAGAGATAAGATAGGCTATGGAATGAACAGAGAGTTTAAGAAAGAGGGGAGGGAGGTTATCAGTAGAGGGAGAACAAGGTTTCAGTTTTAGTAGAAGTGACTTGATGTAGGCTGTGGAGATGGGGTTAAGAGAGAAAGGGGTTGTGTTGCATGTGTAGTGAGTGGTGTGAGGGTGATTATCCCTTTGGGAGGGTTGGGTACGTTTTTGAACAGATTCAATGAAGTGAGTATTAAATAAGGTGGCAGTTTCTAAGGGAGAATTATTAGGGTAGGAGTTGGGGGTTGTAGGTTGACCTGGATTTAAGATTTTATTGATAGCATGCCAGAATTTGGGGGGGGGTAGACTTTTGGGAGCAGTGGGGATTATAAAATTAAGTTTTCTTGTCTTGTTAATTGTGGTTTTTGCTAGATTTCTTAGTTCTTTATATTATAGGAATGTTGGTGATTTAGTTTTTAGCCATTTTTTCCAGTTTTTGTCTCTTTCTTTCATGAGAGATGGGGTGTTTTGGTGAGCCAAGGTGAGTAAGTGGATTTGATTCTCACACTTCTAAAAGGAGCTAAAGAGACAAGTACATCAAGAAAAAATGTGATTAAAGTGTAAAATGGCTTCATTAAGAGAGAGGTACTTAAGGAAGCCCCAGTTTATGGAACTGAGCCTATTATTGAAGGTTTCAGGATTGAAAGAAGAAAGCTTGCGACACTCTCTAAAATGGTGGAATTTAGGTATTTGGGAAGAGTAACATTGGACATGGATAGGACGGTGGTCACTTAAGGAGTTGGGCAGGGCTCTGGGAGCATGATATAGGGTGAAAAAACACAACTTAATAAAATCATAGCTGGATGATGTTAAACAATGAGGGAAGAAGATGCATGAAGCTTAAAACAGGTTCGCAGGACTGGAGAGTGGACATTGTTGTTACCCTGGATCTGTGTCAAGATAGTGTGGGATGTGCAGGTAGCAGGGTAAAGGTTGCTTGGGAACAGATGCATAAGTGAGGGATGGAGTGCAGCAGTAAGTTATATAAAGGAGAACATAAAATGTGAGATTTTAGAGGAAAAGTAATTCAAGCTCTAGAAGGCAGCAAGAAACAGGACACGATCAGTAGAATCCTTCAGCAATATTCACCATTCAGATAACTATGGTCTAGTGAAAATATCTGCTGCTTGCCTGTAAGTGTAACAATTCTGTTTGTGGCATTCTTTATTCCACTTACATCTCAAAACTCTTGAACAAATTATCACTTCCATTAAAGCCAATACAGGAATTAAAAGCATTCAAACCCACATTAAAGCAACACCTCACTGGCTCATGCTCCATAACAGTGTAATGTTAAATGCTGTCCACACAACTTAGTCTATACATCATCTCACTCTGACAGCTTAGTCTAAACATACAAACAACACATGAAGCCATATTACTTTATCCACATTCCCATAATCCCTCATGTCTTTCTTTCTTTCCTTGCCAACCTTCCTCCACTCCCTACCTTCTATTCCCACATATTTATTATTCCACATATCTTCCCCCTTTATCATTCTTTCTACCCTTTTCATTTCTTTTTATCTTTTTATATACTAATCCTCATAATGGGTCTATGTCAGGGCTGCAATCTTTTGTCATATCTTTCTTAATACTTCAGTATCGAAATACCATTTAGTAACACTACCTTTTTTTTAATTTACTGGACAACATTAAAATGACTGCTCTCATGCTTGATAATATATACCCAAGCAGAATTGCATGATACATGCCTTCTAGTGTAACTTGCATAAAGTACTTTGTTCTTGAAATCTATTTTATTTTGTATATCTCTCCTGTACTGCACACTGCTTATGGACTATTGTAACTGGAATACAGATTTATGTTCTTGTTCAGTAATGTTTCTGCTTATATTTCTGATTTCTGCATAACAGCTATGTACCTTTACTTTCTGAATGCTGTTCTCTCTATGTTTGGAGCTTTTATTTGCAGATTTCTGCTGAAAATATGTTTCTGTCAATTTAAATTAACATTGTCAACAAACCAATCAATCAATCAATCAATCAAATGAAATCAACCAATCAATAAATAAATAAATCAGAACCAGAGATAAGATATCTTATAGTTAAGCTGAGAAGTGAAAATAAAAGAACAGGTTAAGAGAAAGAGTGTTACATTTAGTGAAGATCAAAATCTTTTAGGACTGTATGATTAGGAATGCAAATTCCAGAAAGAGGATTAGGAGTGGACTTAAATCTTTGACCAAGATGGATTATGCCATGGTGTTAACTAAGGTAGAGTTAGTGAAAAAAAGTCTAGGTAAAGCCTCCATTACTTTACAGTGACCATGGCACCATTTGGATTAGAGTATACAGAAAGGTAAGAACACAGAGACAAAGATGATGGTGGACATTTTAGATGTATGGATTCTGGCAAACTGAGCAGGGAAGGAAACATGAGTTAGGGAACTGGAGATAAGCTAAGGGAGCATGCACACTGTTGATTTAGTCAAGGATATAGCACTCTGAGATATGGACAATGATTTGAGAAGGATACAAAACAGCAAATACAGGAGAAAAACAACATGGCTGCATGTAAAGTCGAGGCTAACAAATAGGGCAAAGGGCAAATGTGAAGTGTAAAGGAGCAAGAGGAAAGGTGAAGGAGGTACAGTATAAGGAGGTAAGCAGAAGGGTAACAAAAAAGGTGAGTATACTAAAACATAAAATAAAAACAGTTAGCAAAAAGGTTCAAGAAGGGGAATAAAAGCTGACTTTAGTACGTGGTAGAAAATGTTTAGGGAAAGAGAGAACAGGCCACTCTGAACAAAGATGGGGAGGACATTATGGAAGATGCAAGATATGTTATGCATCATACTCAAAATCTCTGCATATTGGCAATTATTTCATACATATGCATGCTTACCTAGATTTAGAGAATGTGCTATATTATGTGATGAGTGTCAAATACCAAGAATCATGGCTGAGTTCCCTATGGTATAAGGTATTTCATCTACCACATAGTTAGCCATAGCATATTCTATTTATCCCTGTCCTTTTACATATTCTTTATACATGACTAGTTCTGTTTATTTTATATGGCTAAATTAATTGCCTATATTTCACCTTAGTGGGACATTTAGTAAAGCATAAAAACTATAATGAATAGACACCCCCTCTAATTTTTTTCTGTAAGTTACTGAAGTAAATCTTAATGTTATTTTGAAGTTGCAGTTCATGTATTTTATATTTATATCAATCTATCTATATCTATAAATCTATATATCTATATATAGCTATATAGATAGATACATTTAGGGAGTTTTATGTTGGGAAGCATTACTTTCATTTGTAAAATATTATTATTTTTGTTAATTTATTTAGCAATAACTGGGCTGTGTTTTGATGGTAATGCATTTTACTGACTGACCTTGTGAAGTTATCTATTTACTTTTTCAATGTTACAAAACAAAATGTTTCTAGGGATTCTAAGTGAGCAATGTTGTTCATCTATGTGTGTGTGTGTGTGTGTGTGTGTGTGTGTGTGTGTGTGTGTGTGTGTGTGTGTGTGTGTGCGTGTGTGTGCGTGTGTTTGTTCAAATTTTGTATGCACAGTATGTAAAGTTGCATTTTTACATTTCTGTGAAAGGCATATGTGGTCTATATTTGTTTATTCCTGTATATACATACTTATGTATTTTATTATATTTTCTTTCATTCAGCTTTATTCAACATTTTTAATTAACACAAAGGTAGATTTGAGTTAATGGGTAGTTTGGGAAGATTATGATATTTTATTACATCAGTGTTTCTTTTTTGTGTTTTGGTATTGTGCAAATTAATTTTTTACTTTTTGAACTGTAATAAATGCAAAATGCAACCTGTGTTTTAACTTATTATTTATTTATTTGTTTGTTTATTTACCCATGTATGTATGTATGTATGTATATATTTATTTATTTGTTCATTTATTGTTTGCTTGTTTGATTTTATCATTTACTTTTAATATGAACTAACGCTGTATTTTCTAACCTAGGTCATTTTGTGGGATGTCAAAATTCTCTTTTGTTTTGGCAGCATGTAAACTTTTGGTAAACTTTTTATTGGTTAGAATGAAAACATGGGTTTAGAGGAATTTTATTAGCACGATAATGCACCAAGAGGATACATGTTTTCTGATGACATGGCAAGAGTATAGATACTAAAAAATATCTGACAGACATTTATTTTTATCATGTGCTTTATTTCATGCATGGATCTTTCTTGCTCTCTCTCTTTTCCTGTTTTTAAATATATGTGAGTGTATTTAGGTTTGGGTGTGTGTGTGTGCATGTGTGTGTGTGTGTGTGTGTGTGTGTGTGTGTGTGTGTGTGTGTGTGTGTGTGCGAGTGTGTGTGTGTGTGTGTGTATATATATATATATATATATATATATCTAGTATTGCAAAATATTGTGCGCACATTTTGCTGAAACTCATTTAATATAACAAAACTGTCCAACTTAACTTTCATCAAAAACCCAGTTCACTTATTCATTACACTTAATGAAAAAAAGGTAAAGAGTTTCCTTTACCAATTGCTTCTACTAACCAAAAAAAAAAAAAGACTATTATCTCACAAATGGGGTTAGTGGACATGGAAGTGGTAGGGTTTGCAAAACTGAGTTAGAGAGGGCAGGGGGGTATCACACTACTACTACTCATACTCCTGTGAGTGACCCACAAACCTACTGGTACCCTACTCCTTACTTCAACCTTACACATCAAAGTACGAAACACACAGTTTTTAATTCTGTCACAACACACACACACACACACACACACACACACACACACACACACACACACACACACACACACACACACGAACATAAAAACACATATGCACAAATACACACACATATATACACACACACACACACACACACACACACACACACACACACACACACACACACATGCATGTATACATAAAACATACCATTACCCAATCAATCCAATATTTATATTCACTTCCTTAGCCTTTACTGTAAACCTAACTTGAAAACAGTCATGCACAGACACATACACACACTCACCCACCCATATAACACTTAAACTATCCCCTTACCTGACACTAACTGGAACGCTATCTAAGACAGTAATCTTGTCTCCTTACTTAACTATTACTCTGACCATAAGAACATTCACACTCACACATACATTAGATCTAATAACTTATCTAACCCCTACTCTAACCCTAAAACTCACACAAACTTGGACATATACTAAGCCTATATCCTTACGTAACTCTTACCCTAACCCTAAAACAAGCACACTTGCACATATACTAAACCTATATCCTTACCTAACTCTACTGTACCCCAGGAGTGAAATTGTGGCCACTGATCTATTGATCTAGTTTGTGTTTAAAGTGGGTCAGGGAGGGGCTCTGTTTTACCTGAATTGGAAGGTTGTTTCAGAGGGGTCTATGTTCACACACCGCGTAAGGATTACAGCGAATGCCTTATAATCAAATGTGAAACAGCAAAACTTTAAACTACCGAAAACGCTTAACATCGTAAAATAATTAATTGAATGGCCATAGTTGGCCAACATCACAAACATAATCAACCAAGGTGGGGGGCTTCACCCCCCACACTCCCCCAAACTATATATACCAATTTTGAAATCACAATACAGTGGGGTATAGGGCAAATTTAAAACAAAAATTTCCTTTGCTTACCTTATGCATCATGGTACTTCTTGGTTGTTGGCCAGCTATGGCCATTTGATGAATTATTTTACATTGTTAAGCATTTTCAGTACTTTAAAGTTTCGCTGTTTCACATTTGATTATCAGGCATTGGTTGTAATCTGTATTTGATGCGCAAACATAGACCCATTCCAGAGAAAAAAATGTGCATGTGTGTGCACATATAAATATAAATATATATGTATGTAGATAGATACTGTAGATAACATGTATATATCTGCCTGTCTTTTTTTCTTATAACTGAACATTGAACAATGAAAGCAAAATACTGACCTAAGCCAATACAGTAAAGGGCAGAATTGTTCATTTGTTGTGACGGCTGAGTAAGGTGGGCTGAGAGCATCACTTAAAGACATCACTTACTCAGGGGAGACTATGCATTTGGAGAATAGTACAGGTATCCCAGATACCATGACAATGTCATGTCAGATATTTACAACCTTTGAAAAATGCACTTCCATGTGTAATATAGTCCTGTATTGTATGTGGTGCAAACTAATCTGAAATTTTCAAAAAACAAGCACTATTATTTTCTGTATTGCTGTCTAGAAAATAAACTGATTTCAGTAACCATTTCAGTCACAAACTAGGATGAAGACAATCAATGTACAAGAAAAAAATAAGTGCTGGAGACAAGTGGCTGCCTTACAATATTCTGTATACCAGGACAGAGAAAGACATTTCTCCAAATATGAACTGTAAAATATTCTAATACTGGTACTGGTAAACCAAAAGGGACTTAACCTGGTTCCCAATAACAAGATCAGACTGCCATGAGTGGATTTGTGAAGCATCTGTTTGCTAAAGATGAGTCTCCTTTCAGCAAGTAGGATCAAAAGGAACAGAAATCCAAATAGCTACCTCAGCATTTGACAAAGTTACCAGCTTCCTCTTGAATTCTAAAGAATAGAAATGAATGCTGGAGCTAAGTTTCCAACATGACTGAGTGCAATAACAAAGGTATAAGAGTAAATGTAGTCAAATTCCAAAGGGGGCATAGCACTTTCTTCCACAGAGTGCAGTTGACTTTTGGAGAGAAATAAAGATGTTCACTCTGAATGGTATATAAACATACAAAAACTGTTAAAAACAATCCATGGCACGAGCAGTGAACTTTTCAATGAAAGTGGGTTAATGATGAGGAGGTAATACACCTGTCTGAGAAGTGAGCTATTTTTTCAAAAGTGGGACTATTACTTTTACAGTTTGTAACAGTAACATGATAAGTGAAGTTCAGTAAATACTTTATTTGGAATAGAATCATTGCAACATTTGATGTTACTGGATTGTTTAATCATATTCTGAGGTATTTCATCTGGTCACTTATTTGATATGTTAGCTGAGGAACAAGTAGGGGATGGGGGCTTTTACCTGTTAGCTTTTAGAAGCCATCAGTGAAGGAAGTATATACTTTTGGAATACAAGTTTAATTTCAATTTTATTCACAAAAGCTAATGAAGCATTACTGGATTCCATTTTTGTGAAAGAGCAGACATCAGAGATATCATATACTTAAGTGCCTCAACTGCACTAATGTCATTATAGGAAATGGTGGTGGGCGGCACCACTAGTCACTTTAGATACCATATACTTAAGTGCCTTTGTGGGAATGACATCACTACAGGGATTGAGGTGGGGACCACTAGATATAGGGATAACATATTTTTAGTAGGTTAATGCCACTGACATCACTACATTATCTCAGAAAACTACTCATGTACCAATACACTTGCCCAAGGCTTTCTGGAATTCATTAATTCCAATGCACTGGACCAGCTCGTTCTTACCCCCACTAGAGGGAGCAATGTCCTTGACCTGGTCATTGCTAACATGGGCGACCGTTGCTCTAGACCAATAGTCAACTCCTCCCTGGTTAGAGCCGACCACAAACTAATCACCTTGAAAATCCACATCCATCCCACCCCACCCCCCCACGAACGTAACCACCGTGAAATACTTCTCTAAAGCTAACTTTGGGCTCTTAAAAACAGAGGTGGTTAACTTCATGGCACCCATGCAAATGGAGAATATTTGCATGACTGCCAAATCATACACCAATGCACTGTACAAACACGTACACAAATGCATGGATCTCGCCATTCCCAATAGAAATAAGATGTTCTCCTCAAATAAAAAGGAAGCCAATCTGGTGGCTCCCTGCCACAAACAAACTCTACAACAGAAGGAGGAAACTGATGCAGAAAAAGGTAAGTCCCAAGACTGGAAAAACTCCCTTATCAGCCTCAACAAAAGGATGAGATCCCTCATCAAATCCTCTAACGCTAGCTATGAAAACAGAATCGCAGGCCTTTTTAGCATGAGCTGTATGGCTCAAGTCAGGCCCTTTAATGAATTCCTGAGATACTCTTTTTTTAGCAGGAAGTCATAAAACAAACATATTTATGTTTTTATAGTAAATGTATTTCTTCCTTTAAAAGAATAGACAACTGGATTTTTATTTTAAACTGATTTTTTTGTTATAATCATTTTGCCTTTACATAATCATTATTCTGGTGCATATTTTACTCTGTCTACAAATTTAAGTATAATTATATTTTTTTCAAGACTTGAACTGAAAATAATATAGACTTGAAAAAAATATATTTATGCTAAGTGCCTTTAAGGCATGCTGCTTATAGAATCTCTTGTGTCTGGTAGTCCTGACTGACTCTGTGCCATTAAATCACAATGTGTGCTGTTGTACCTGGTGGCTATTGCTCCCTCAACCCATGTTACATTTGAGTGCCTTTAAGGCAGAATGAATAGTGAGTTCTTTCTAGTAGCTGCTGTTCCCCTGACCCAAATCTTAAGTGCCACTAAAGCGGTATTTTTCCTCCAACCCTAAATGCAATTAAAGCACAATTTTAAAAGTGATCCCAGGTTTATAGAGTATTCCTGATCCTATGTTGTATTCTCTGTTCATTAGTCTAGGGAGTGTACAGCTATGAAACCTTTCCCCATCCCCCTCCACACACACACACGCGCACACATGCGCACACACGCACACACACACACACACACACACACACACACACACACACACACACACACACACACATACACACACACACACACACACACACACACTCACACCTGCTAAACTATCTCCTTACTAAACAACCACAGAAAAAGAAAAAAACTCCAAACAACCACAGAAATAGAAAAAAACTCCAAAACAACCACAGAAAAAGTACCTCCTCACTAACCCAACTGCTGTGACATCCCAGTTAAACAGAAACACATATAAACATACCTACACACACCCCCTGCCACTACCTGACTGCTGGACTTCCCAGCTCTTACCTCTACAGTGATGGATGAACATGGGCTTGTGGCCATGCTCATTAACCTTAGCAGCCATGTTAATTTTCACATGAATGCCTTATCACTGGCAATTACAAGGGAGGAAATATTGTTAATTAACACATGCCTTGCCCTCAGAATGCCTCATTTGTATATAAGGTAGTCTTGTAGATAGCCCATCATGGTGCTGCATGTCTTTGTGCTAAAGCACTGTGGTAGGGCTGTCTCTCAACATGATAAGGTTATACTTCATGATAACCTTACTGAATTCAGCCCTTTATCTTCAGTTAAGTTGTATTACTGCATCTGAACTAGAAACTTTTTATTTCTTTGATTAGGAGAGGGGCACCCAGAGAATAGATAGATAGATAGATAGATAGATAGATAGATAGATAGATAGATAGATAGACAGATAGATAGATGTGTTTGGTCTAGTAACTCAAAAATGTATAATTTTGTTACTGCATTCACCATCAGTTTTTTCAACTTCTGCGATTCACTACTTATGTTGGGAGAATAAATTACACACAGAAACATGTTTCAAATATTTTTTTAATGAACAGAAAATTGCAATAAGAAAGCAATAAGCACAGATCAACTTATGCCATTCACTAGTAATTACACAAACGCAAGTTCTGTTTTTTGCAGTATGCATCTGTCCAGAAATGCGTTTTGCAGTGCATAACAGTATCTTAATAAAAAAACTTTATTTTTCAAAAGAAAATGACAGGTCAGGCATGTGAGTCTTTTTTGTTCCATTTCATTTAAAAGGTGCTTCTTTATTGATAGATAGTATGTCTCCCATATCTTGGAACTGCCTCTCTCCAGCTGTGTTACACCTGGTGTTCTTTATGGTGCCTATTCCAGTCTTCTTTTCTGTACTTCCAAGCTTTTACTCCCTTTCCTTCCCTGCACAGTGAGAAACTACTTCCCAACATCTTCAGAGCTCAGCTTTCTTTCCCCTAGCCACTTCTTCTCTGAATCCTGAGTACTTTTGTCAATCGCGGTATTCTATGTGCTTAATCACCTCAGTGAGAGCTCCCCACTTCTGATCAGCACTCTGCAATGAAAAGGCTCTCATTTAAAGAGGAAGACATGCCCCACTCCAGTCTAAAATTTCAAGAACTTCTTGTGTCTCTGACCATCCCTTGTTGCACTTTCTGTATCATTTGGTATCTCAGGTCACATGTCAAAGGTATTCTATATTACATAAACCTCCCTCCAGGTCAGACTTGGAAATAAGAGCACAGAGTTTTGCCAGTCAAAGTCCACTTTAGCTTGCAACCCATCTTGATGGCAATAAGGTTTCATTCCACTCTCCACAACTGCCACTCTACCACTGTCACACCTGAATTTACCATAATGTCTCCCATTTAACTGTAGCTTGTTTGCTCAGTCTTGTGGAAGCCACAAGAAGCAACATCTGTTTCTGTTTATACTGTGGTTTTCAGTACCTCTGCCATAAGCATGATTTCTGCTACTATTGCAGTAGCTGCTATGCCACTGGTTTGTAAACCACTGTACCTCTGCTCTAGTCTGAGCAGATTTCAGGTCATATGCTTTCTCTGTCTACTGTAGATTGAAATGAAGACAATTTCATTTTGCTTCCCTTTTTGTATCTCATTTTGGTGCTTGACCAACAAATCTCACACTTCCACACCCAGTTCTTCAGTTACTGTCCTTAATGGGCATGTTTTGTAAGATAAATCTTATTGTCTTAATTCTTATTTCTTATGTGGGCCCCAGTAGATCCCGTAGCTCTTCATAGGGCAGTCTATTAGCACATTTCTCTATGAAAACAACTCCCCTGTGGTTCACAGCTTTGATTAATTTTCTCTTAAATTAACTGTTATTAATTTCAAAGATTTGTTATAAACCTTGGTTAACCTTGCTCTTAGTTTTATATTCTGCCTTCAAGCGAATACCCTTAATGGTTAGTTGAAGGATAACATCATACGGCCTATCCTTCCTGTAACATCATTTTCTTTTCTATTCCTGCAGTAAATTGATAAGGGTCCTATTCATTTTACAATGTTCTGCCAGATCCTGTACATGTTAAAAAAGTACAAGCAGTTTGTTTTTTCTTATACTTTTGTGTCTTACAGTGCTAAGACCTTCTTAAGCATCTCTCATAAAATGTAACATGTTTGGTTCATGTCTTTTCTTATATATGTTGAGACAAAGGGCAGGATTCAATTAACCCTACATGGTTCACTAAAACTGTGTTGTGCACATGATTGTGCCCTGATTTGCATCCAGTAAGTGGATCTGCACGATCTGTAGAGCCGTGCAAACACGGTAAGCATCATGGCATACTAATTACCGCATAAGCAGCTGAATTGTATACTAATCAACCAATGCAAAATGATGCAGATATTCAATAAGCTATAAAATAATTGTGCACACTTAGTGTAGCCTTTTGTCTTGAACTCCAAAACCTATTGGAATACAGCCATGAAAACTACAATGGAGGGATTAGGGGCTGCTGCTGGTCTTTTGTATGTGTATGTGCAACATGCTCAAGTCTGTGCTACTGCTGCTGCTGATAGACCTCAGCCAAGAAAGAGAAGTGTATTTAGACTCTCATTTAAATTTTCATGGTCTGCATGAGGTGTAAATAATAAATCACTTCAAGGTGGATAGGGACACACTAAATGAATTCTGCAACCTCTGTCATCCTCACCTGAGAGCAAGGGCAAACTGAGTGAAACCAGTACCTGTGGAGACCAAGGTATGTATAACATGTACAATATTAACTACAGGAACATCTCAGAGACCCATGGGGGCCATACTTGTGGGGTCACAGGCGTCAGCATTCAGGTTCCTATGCCAGTTTCTGAATGCTTTGCTACCACATGCCAGTGACTACATATATTTTTTCTGTTTTACTCGTGAAGACAGAGCTAAAACTATGCAGGATTTCTATCCTATAGCACACTTTCTGAAGTCTTGGGTGTCATAGACTGCATTCATATTGAGATCAAAGCACTAACTGCTGGATCATGTGTATCATTAAGGGAATCATCATGAATGTGTGTGCTAGCAACCCTGTTAGTTACCACAGCTCTCATATTTGGCACAAATCACAGCTCTACCAGAAGTTTTCCAGGGATGATATCTCACAAGGCCATTTACTGTAGGATGTAGGGTATGCACTCAAACCATGGCTGATGACACTCATTAATGTAATCACACCCAGAGAGGAACACTATGATGAGGCATATGCTCAAACAAGAAATATCATAGAGCATGTGTTTGGGCTGCTGAAGTCATGGTTTTTGTGTCTAGATACATCAGGAGTACTCTGCTGTACAATCTCAGAACTTGAGAAGAAATTATTTCAGTCTGTGCTATCTTACACAATATAATCCTGTAAAAAGAAAAAAACTCCACTCAGGAATCATGAACCAGAATTTATTACATCAAAAACACATCAGTTTAAGAGCTTTCATTTACTTTGGTAAGGAATTTCTTCAGAAACTGAGTAAAACCAAAAGGAAGATGTGCTTAAATGCAACTATTTTAAAAAATGACGAAAAAACACGCTCCCTTTTTTCCTTAAAGTAAAGTACACCATTGTTAAAACTATTACCATTAATATCATAAAGCTACCAACATTCCAAAATATGCATGTAAACACGACTTGTGATAAAAGAAAATAAAAAACAAAAAACAGTACATAATATCACTAGGAGAGTACATAAGATTAAAAAACAAAATTAACTAATGCATAAGGATTTACCTTTTAAAACAGGTTTTAAAGAAATTACATCATTAATACCAGGTGGACAAGTGCAATTCAGTAAGACTTGCGAATGGATTTCCCTTTTTTCAAGCAAGTTTTCCCAATCACCCCCCCCCCCCCCCACCGGTTTTTGTTCTACCTGTTCAAGGATAGAAAAAGAAAATATTTTTAAAATCCTTACAAACTAAGCTGTGCTTGAACAAAACATTAATGTGATTAGACTTACAAATAGCATATGTGTGTTGATAAATTTGTGTCTTTAATTGCCCAACAGTCTTGCCAACATAAAATAATGGGCAAGATGCACATACAGGCACATACACCACACCCCTAGAGTTACAATTATATTGATCGTTCACAGGAATAATGTGTGGATAACCATGAATGTGTATACTGGAGCCTTTAAGAATGAACCTGATTGTTTACAGGAACTACACATCTTCATACCCCACTGATTTATAAACTTCTTATCATAGGTCCCATGCCATTCAAAGATATTTTTCATATTTCTACTAATCTTAAATACAAATTTGGGTAAAGTCCCCAATTTACCAGTAAGACTCATCCAGGAAAAGATGGTAGACCAATATTGTACAATGTCTGCTGTAAAGATATCAATACCTTTACTATATAAGGTAAACCAAGGCTCTTGAAAGGTCATTAGATGACACAGAGGGAGCTGGTATCACATTATCATTAGTAGTACCACAACAAGGGCACAAAATAGGTCTATATCTAGTGTGTCGGGAACTGATTACATATTGTCCCAATGTATCACATAAATCCTCCGGGTAACCCCTTCTGAGGAACATATGTTTCATCTTATTAACCTCATGATAAAAATGAGCATCTTTAGAAACCAAGCGTCTAAGTCTAATGAGTTGCCATTTAACCACTTCCACTTCTGCCATAATAGGTGTTGACTGTCAAAGTGTAAAAAAAGAATTAGAATAGGTGGGCTTCCTAAAAATACTGGACAAAAAAGCAATTGTTAATGGAATCCTTACTTAAAAGAATATCAATTAAAACTGATCTCTGAAAAATGCTGCTGATAAGTGAATTCCAAAAAATCCATAGTACCATGCAAAAATTGAATGAACATGTCCAATAATTCAACACCACCACTCCACAAAATAAAAATATCATCCAAATACCACAAATACAATTCTAAATAGGCATTATAGTGTGAGTTAAACACCTTGGTTGTTTTCCAAGGCCACAACACCATGTTTACAAAGATGGGGCAGAAGCTGCACCTGAGGAATGGTGGAGTATAAGTCTTTTATATCAATAGTAACCAAAATGACCCCATCATCATAGGGTACTGAACAAAGTACTTCCAAAAAATGCCAAGAATCCTTGAGAATGTGGGGTTTGTCCATAGAGAAAGATTTAAGTCTATAATTCACATATTTAGCCAAGGGTTCTGTCTTTAAAACTCCAGAGACAGCAATATGTCTAAGTAGTGGGTTGTCCATGGACTTATGCACCTTTGGGATAACAAAAATACCAGGAATTCTAGGTTTAGCAACATAAAGGTACTCCTTAAGGTGAAATGGAATGTCAAATGTAATAAACATATCTTCTAGAGCCAAATCAGTGGCATGGTAAGCACTATTTATCTCGTTGAGAGAAACCTCAACAAAGAATGTCCCATTGTATAGGTATTCAAACATCACAAGTCATGTTTACATGTATATCTTGGAATGTTGGAAGCTTTATGATTTTAATGGTAGTAGTTTTAACAAGGGTGTATTTTGCTTTAAGGAAAAAAGGGGGCATGTTTTTGGTGCCATTTTTTAAAATAGTTGTATTTAAGCACCGTTTCCTTTTGGTTTTACTCAGTTTTTGAAAATGTTCCTTACCAAAGTGAACAAAACCACTTAAACTGATGTGTTTTTGGATGTAATAAGTTCTGGTTCGTGATTCCTGAGTGGCGTTTTTTCTTTTTGTTTTATAGTACGCTGCTAGTCCATTGTTTTGTTTACGATATAATCCTGTGAAAACAGCTGCAACAAGAACATCAAGGGCAAGGAGCAAACATTCCACCACTGCTGACAAGGTCACCACAGCCACACAAAGGTGAAGTGTCAGAGGGGGAACTACCAGCTGATGTGGGTGTAGGTAGATGATGGTGTGCACAATATGCCCTCAACCTGACCAAGAGGCAACAGATAGCATACATGATGACTACCTAAGGGGGTACACCTTTAAAAGTGGTGAACCTGTAAAAGCAAAAAATGTGTAAGAACATGAATGAATGGCAGATAACTGCATACTGTTTCTCCGGGTTCCTATTAGAATGACGAAAATGCATTTTGTCGAATGTGTTTTCGTCAACACATGTAGGTCGAACAGGCAAAACAGTGAAGCGGCTGTTCAGCAAATTCTTTCCCTGGGAAAGAAGTCGCATGACCGCTTCGTTGCTTTGCTGTGTTCTGAAGTGTAGTGTGGTCCCTTGTCCGGTATAGGTCCCAAGCATGAATGTGCAACAGTTACTGACCTTAGGGTTAGGGTGCGGGTTAAGTGAAGTGCATATGTATGAAAGTGTTTACTGTTTTTTATTTTGCGTTAAATGTATGGTTGAGTTATGTGCGTATGTGTTTTCAGCTGTTTACTTTTGTTTTGGGGGGTAGAATTAGGGTTAAGGTAAGGGTGTATGTGTTTGGAACTGTTTATGTAAATGTGCAAGAGTTACTGACCTTAGGGTTATGGTGTGGGTTAAGGTAAGTGCATATGTTTTAAAATGTTTACTGTTTTTTTTTTTTTTGTTAGATGTATGGTTGGGTTACATGCATATGTGAATTTAGTTGTTTACTGTTTTTTTTGGGGGGGTATAATTAGTGTTAGGGTATGTGTGCATGTGTTTGGAAGTGTTTAATGTTTTTGGTTGGAACAGCGATTTCTTTCCCTAGGAAAGAAATCGCTGTTCTGTGGTTTCGACGTTTTCAGCTTTCACTGAAAATGTGTAGATGAAACATCATTCACTGTTTTCAGCGTTCAGTGTTTCAATATAGTAAAGTTTCTCCAAATGTACATAAGTAGAATGAGAGTGAGTTGTCCAGTAAATGCATCAATATGTGATATGCATGACTTATGTAATATATATTTATGTAGTTTATCAGTTAACATGACTAATCCATTTAAAACACCGAGTATAGAAAAAAATCTGGACAACATGTCCATTCTCTACTTATCCCTACATTCCCACAAATAAAACAATAAGCATGACTACCTTATCATCAATTTCAAAGCAAGAATCACAAAACTAAAATGCTTTAATAAATGAGAAAATCATTCCAGATAACATCACCGATATATATCCTAAGCACTCATTTATCTTTCAGCTCTGTACATCAGACAATACACATATGTAAGCTTGAGTTAAAAATATAGAAACAAGGTGATGGGATAGCACAGCTATCATCATTTGCACAGGGTGAAGGCTGGGAGTTTTGGTGGCAGAAGGCTAAGGGTGACAACAGAGTAGTGAATGTGTGTGAGTAAGAAACACAGGCAGGCAGAAATGTAGATAATATCAAATGGCAAATGAGATGTATTGACCTGCAACCCTCAATAAACACCTCATATACCTGGTATGTGTGGGTGTCTGTATGGGCACTCTAGGAGAAATGTGTATGTGAGTATCTAGATGAACATAGCCAAGTCTGTGTTAGCACTATGTCCTGGCATGTCAGACAGATATGAACAGTGCATGGCAGAGGTATCATTTCGTCATTGTTGCTCCCGACCATGCCCATGGTCTGATGTGGTGGTGTCATCTGAATGTGAGTTATGTCTACTGGACAAGTTCTCCTCAGGACTATGCCCAGATCCACTACCCCATGGCCTAACACATCTAGGTGTGGCCATCTCAACCACTGATGCAGCACAAATGTAGTGCCACTGTGGGTCTGGGATCAAGCATGGCCATGTTAGCTAACAGATGATGTGGTAGACCTTTGGCCATGCGAATACTGTCCCCCTCCCAGAAGACATTCCATCAAAGACACTGTCCATTCCATTGTGTCATTCATCTGATCCATTGAATTGGTCATACTGTGAAGGCAGTCATGCACATCAGTTTGTGCCACATCTAGAACCCTAAGTATGTCCTTGGAGGCTCTAATGGAATGTGTCTGTGACTCCATGATTGCCCTAAACATTCATAGAGTTGCACATAATGACACACCAGCATCAAGTGGAGGGCAGACGACAGGTGTCATCTGGGCATCCCTACCAAGCCTCTTGTGTGGCATCTTTCCCCTGTGGGTCTCTGAAATGTTCCTGTAGCTAATATTGTATGTGGTACTCGTACCTTGTTCTCCACAGATGTTGGTTTCCCTCAGTTTTCCCTTGCTCTCAGGTGAGGACAACAGAGGTTGCAGAGTTCCTGGAGTGTGTCTGTATCCACTTTGTAGCAGAGAAGGTCTGCAACATCATCTGGTTATGGCCAGCACTGAAACTACAGTAACAACACTACCCTGATCAACTGTGTCACTCTCAACCTGTCCACTATCCAAGGGCTGAGTAGAATGGGTATGTGTAGGCATACTGATGGTTTCTGAAGGAAATCCAGGGGATGTGTGAGTCACAACCTCAGTGTCAGATTCAAACTCTGCACCCCCTGAATGCGTCTTCATTTTGCCATCAGAGCCTACCAATACTTTGACATCAGGGGGTAGAGGTCCTGTACTTCCACTGTCACCACCACCTGTGAGAATAACAGCAAACACAGGAATGAAATTACTACTCCCATAAATATTAACCCAAAATATCTGAACAAAAGGAAGACTGTTGGCACAATTTCAAATAATACAGCAATACAGACACCTATTACACACTTTGCATACATACATATAATATATATCTAAATAATGCTTAATAAGAACAAAAACAAAAATTTGCTCACCATTTGCAGATGTTTCAACACTTTGCAGGGAGGATGGGCCTGCAAGAAATGAAGCAATGAAAGGATCCCAATTAATTATCACAATGTGAATAACACAGGACAGTAAATACACAATTGGCTATATACCCTGTAAATAATAGCTCTACCTCAGGCTTGTCTGAGCTCTGTACTAACACCCATGTGTACTGAAATGTCTTGTGTAATTGTATGACTTATCAGTAGTTACAGATAGAGAAAACAAGTATCACAAGCAGAAGCATTCCAATTATATTGTAATCTACAAGTCAATATAATATTGTCATATGTAGGCTTACCTGAAATCTGCTCCTTGGATCCACTTGGTCTCCCAGCCACATCAACACCAACATCAGGCACATGGTTCACAGGCTCCACTGAACTGTCAGGATCTCTGACAGTGAACAGAAACTCCTCAGTTAGTGTCAGTTTGGGCTTGGTTGAAGGACCACCTCCTGTAGCTGTTCCCTGGCAACTGCAGCCACACTCCTCCATGCTGATGAAATCACATCAGTGTCCAGATGCCGGACCTGGTCATAATTGTGGCTGCAACAACCAACTGAATTCACATTGGTAATTAACTGTCTCCAAATTTCCTTTCTAGCAGTCATATCCCCAGGACTCCTTCATTTAGTACAACAGCATGGTAAGTGGCTCCCCCACCTTCCCCTTACACACAAATGGTGCTTTTTGCAAACCAAGGAATACTTCATAAGTAATGTGCATGTTTTCAACAAAATTATTAAGCTTTTTATACATTTTTCAAAATAAAAGCACTTGAAACACTTAGGACAACAGAATGGTAGTTTGCACCACCACATACTCAAACAAAATATAAAGGTCTGCAGAAGCACCAATTATGTCAACATTCATATGGTGAATACTGAAAAGTTATATCATTGTTTACTAGATGACAACTATCATTGCTAAATACTCAAAAAGATAATTGATGAATTCCAGTCAATTTTCACTCTTCCCACCACTCCTGTGGATGTTGCCCTCGGCCATATGAAAAGCATATCACCAGTGTCAGTGACAAGTGCATTCTATGTGTCTCCAATACCACATGAAATTGCAAAAGCAAATGTTTAAAACATAGCTGTGTTGAAAGTATAACCTGTTTATCTCACAAATGTAAATGCCTGCCAAAACTGCTTATATCAACAGTGAAGTATAAGAAGTGCATTCAGAAAAAAAAATTTTCATTTTTCTCCTGGCTATATAAATGCATTTCTACTAGTTTACAAAATCAAAAATCTCCTTGAATAATAGAAGCATACCTTAGCAAAATAAATGGCTTCTCTTCAGAGAATTCACCCACAAAAAATAGCAATCTTCTGTTTTATCTAAATACACAAGTGTCCTCACCTTCAAGTTCCCTAGCTACATAACTGTCAAAAAGTGCCTTGAAAAGTAATTATCTATTCTTTGATGCTAAAAGTGCCTTTTTGACTAACAAACAACTGTTTGGCTTGTATATCTGCCCTTAACGTTAAGAAAACTAATAGAAGTTTAATGAGCTGGTGTTCAGTTTAAAAAAGCCCTAAACACTTCACTTACTTTGTTTTTGTCTTCCCGCCATGGTCACGAGCTGGGAACTCTTATTTTACCACCCCTGAATGAAGGTTCTTCAGTTAGAATCCATTACAGTGTGTTAAACCTTCTAACAGCACAAAATGAAAGTAAACAGTCATGAGTGATGTCAGCACTAAAACAAGACAGTATGGGTGTGGTGTCAGCTCCTAAGCTACTTAAAGTAACCAGCACACTATTTATGAGATGGCAAAGTGCTTTTACAGTTTAACAAATATTAAAAGTACACTGAAGTACCTAATGAATTTAGAAGGTATCAACACATACATGACGTTTTATTATATTGTAATATTTGTTATTCATTTTGAATTGTACACATAAACAGCACACAAAGCTTAAAAAGAAGTATATCACTTGGAAGAAACTGTATGAATAGTTAACACATACAGACTTTACTACAATCTTTTCTGATAAGATCACCCACGTAAATTACTATAATTTAACTTAATTTTATAAAAATTTTATATATTTAAGTCCTTGACTGGAACTATATAACATATTTGTAAACACTCTGCATCTAGTGTACTCAACCTTAAGGATAGTAAGTCAATTAAGGTTCATGAATGTAGCTATGTGTTATTAGGCATTTTAAGGGTAAAAAGGAGTTGCTGTTTAATTATCAAGATACTCTGTAAATATTAAATTATTCAAGTAGCACAATCATTAAGCAGTAATGAGCAAGAAAAAATCTCAGACTTTCTTATGATATTGTTTTATATATATATATATATATATATATATATATATATATGTATATATATATATATATATATATATATATATATATATATATATATATATATATATATATATATATATATATATATATACGTGTAGGAAAGAACTGCTGAATTATAAGTATGCTTTTATTAAAGGCAAGTTATATTAATATTGAACATCTTCACTGAAAAAGAATGGTTGTGTAGAGACACAGTAACTCCCATTATATAACCAAGGCTAAAGTGATTGTCTTGTATGTCTAAATTGATCAGCCTTGAACCTTAGATTGCAAATAGACATGCAGCGTACTTTTACTTATAATACTGAATATATATTATATAACATCACAAATGCTAAAGCCATTGTCAGCTACATCTCATATCAATCAGCATTAAAATATGAATTGAATAGCATAGGCATTTACTAACATATTGCTGTTGATACCTGATATGCATATAAGTAACAGGTCTAATTTCTGTCTATGAAAGTAAATATCAGGCTGTGTGCATTTTTTAATTATGAAACAAGAGCGTGCTATCTATTATTTTTAATATCCTATAGGTATGTACTTGTTAGAGACACACACATGCTGTAAAGCTGCTAATTATTGCATATTCATTGGTATATTTCTGACTGCAGTGTTATAAATATATGGTGTGGACCACTTGAGTTGAGAATATGTCTCTATATTGGGCATGTTCTCTGTTTGAACGTTGTATATTATCTATAATATGATATTGAGTACCCTCACTAAATTCAAAGAAGCCACAATAGAAACAAATATTTATTAAAAATGGAGAATAGAAGGATGAAGAGAAAAATGAAGGAAAATGGTTGATGTTCATATAAGGTTATCTTTTCCTGTGTATGTAGAAGAGTTGACAGTAATAAGTACCAAACAATTGTGTTATAGCATATTTAAAGCCTACTTTGCTTCTCATATTTTCCAACCTTACAGTTATAACACTGCAGACAAATCCTGTAATATCATAAGGAGTATGAGTTGCTATTTGACATATGACATATGTGGTACACTAACGATGAAATATGCCAGTGGCACTAATAAATATATAGGAATTGCTAAGAAATATAGTCTTAAACTATATAACACCAATGCCAAAAACAGATTAGTAGCATTCATACCACTAAAATATGACTTTTTGAATTAAAAGAAAGATATAAGATTACTGATAAATGACAATACAAATGTAACGTTATATTCATTGTTACGGATACTTTCTGATTTAATCAACTTGTGGCATGGTTAACTGATGCATATAATGCTTAACATTTTTTTTTTATGTATGTATGCATATATGTGTGTATGTATGTATGTGTGTATATGTATATGTGTGTGTATGTGTATGTATGTATATGTATATATATGTGTATATATATATATATATATATATATATATATATATATATATATATATATATATATATATATATATATATATATATTTATAGGTAGACCATTACAATAAATTTGATACCTATGAATCCCACTCATACTATAAGGGAGATAGACAGCAAGCATATTATTTTTAAGATGCATAACCGTTATTGCTACACAAAAGATATATTAAAATAAAAGATTTTCCTTTACTATTTAAACAAAACCAAATAGTTAAGTATTAAATCTATGTATAGTTGTGTTGCCTTAGTGTTTTATAAAATATTAAAAATAGATAAAGACTGTATTTAAGTAATCTGTAAAGTCAAATACATGTATACTTAAAAGATATATAAGATGCTTTTTATTATAAAACTACCATATGGCGGGGCCGAGGGAGAATGCTGAAATGCAGACTTAGAGAGATCGCTTGAATGATTAGATCATTCAAGGATGAGATGTTTTTTCTCATGGAGGGGTTTGGTGGTTGTTTATCTTATATTGTTCTCAGTTATGATCTTGTAATTTACTTTTATTGGGTGTCTATAATCTATTGTAATACTGTTGGAAGAAGAAAGAACAAGTCATTCTCTTCATGTACACACATCTACACATTGTTACGAGTATATGAATATGGATAAAAGCAAAGCTAATATAAATCCAATTGCAAAATGTATATCTCTTAATGTAAATGGTTTAAATAATAGCTGCAAAAGGGGAAGTCTTTATAGATATTTAAAGCTATGTGAAGCGCAACTAGTATTTTTACAGGAAACACACCTTACACAGGAATACATAAATAAAATAAACAATAAAAGTTATACAATACTAGTAAGTTCCACCTATAATCAGAAGTGAAGGGGAGTAGCAATTTTGTGGAAAAACACTACTTTAATCCCTAAAATCATAAACACGTTCCATGACAACTCAGGAATGGTTTGTCTAGTGACAATATCTATCAATGAAATGATATATACATTAGTGAATATTTATTGGATACCAGGACTAGGTGTTAGAGTGGCCAAACAACACTTAGAAGACATTGTACAATATACCAAAGGCAATTTAATCATAGCTGGAGATTTCAATTGCATTATAAAAGAAACTGACACAAATACTAAAACTACACGTAAGAGATCACCTTTAACAAAGTTGTTATCTGAGTTTGTTGAAACTTTTAATGTAGTTGACATAAATGAGTAAGCTATCCCAGATTCACTATTCTTTACACATTTTTCCCATAGGCATAATATATACTCTAGAATAGATAGAGTGTACATAGCAAAGGATTTAACCTCTAAATTAAATAAAGTCAAGACAATTTCATGTCCATTTTCGGACCATAACACCATAACGTTTGAGATAGACTTATGTTTCAAGAGAAGGATATCAGTAACAAGAATACCATCTTACATAACAAATCTCAAAGATTTTAAGGAATTTTATATTAAAGAGACACAAACATTCCTAGATATCAATCTTACAAAAGATGTATCTGAAATATATATATAGGATGCATTGAAAGCATACCTATATGGAAGAGCAGTGGGATGGTATAAAAATAAACAAAAGCAGTGGAATAAGGAATTAATGGAATTACAGTCAACAGTAGATAATTTAATGCTTGATATTCAAAATGGAAACACCAACTTAATAAAAGAACTAGAGGATACTAATAAAAAATACTCAGAGACGCTACACCACAAAACAATGATCAACTTAGAAAAAATTAAACTATGTTACTATTCAATGAACCCTAAAAACCAACAAAGAATAGCAAATAGGACTAAAAAGATTATTAAAACAAATCAAATCAAAGAAATACATAATATAGAAACCAAAAAGAAAGTATCTGATTTAGAAGGAATACTAGAAGCTTTTAGGCTATTTTTTCATAAACTTAATAATCAAAATGAGAAAACAGAAACACATTCAGCATTGAAAGCTTTTCTCAAAAACAATGTTAAAGTTAGGTTATTAGAGGAGCAGGTACAACTAATAGATAAACAAATAACAATGACAGAACTTAAAGCCGAAGTAAATAAGCTAAAATTAGACAAAGCTCCAGGTATAGATAATATCACCCCAAAAATGTTTAAATTACTATCAAATGAGGCTTTGCTGTTGTTATTGAATGTCTTTACATCAGTTAAAAATGGTAAGGACATTCCTCCTTCTTGGAAGTACACATTAATATCACCAATTCTGAAACAAAATAAAGATCCCAGTGAATGTTCATCATACAGACCCATTTCACTTCTTAATATAGATTATAAAATTTTTATGGCAATACATACTGCTCGAAAAAAACAGTTACTACCACTTTTGATAGAGGAGGATCAAACAGGTTTTATAAAAGATAGGAATACTTATGACAACATTAAAATAATTATTTCTTTAATTGATTATATAAATGTCACAAAAAACAAAATGAATGTTATTAGCTTAGACATAAATAACGCATTTGATTCAGTGAACTGGGATTATCTGTGGTTAGTTTTAGAAGAATATGGCTTCTCAAACAACTTCACTTTGTTAATAAAATCATTATATGAAAAATCATTGGGTTATATAAAACTGGGATCTTGTCTGTCTAAATCTATTAAAATAACTAAGGGCACAAAACAAGGCTGCCCTCTTTCTCCATTATTGTTTGCACTAGTCATTGAACCCTTAGCAAATAATATACGTATGGATAAAAATATTGAAGGAATACAACTAGACAACAGCCTAGAGCTTAAAATTAAACTTTTTGCTGATGATATTTTAATTACCTTAAAAAATAATAATAGCAGTTTAAAAGCATTATGGGACTCAATTCAAAACTTTCAAAACTTTTCAAGTCTTAAATTTAATGAGAACAAAACAAATGTATTGCTTATAAATGCTAATAAAAAAGATCTAAATAAAAATACCATAAATATATCTCTACCGATAATATAATTAAATACTTGGGAATTATAATAACTAACAGCCTAGATACTACAATTGAAACAAATTATAAAGAGACCTTAAATAATATTAAAAATCTAATACAAAGATGGAATAAATTCTTCTTTTCAATGGAAGAAAGGCTTTATATAATTAAAATGATCATATTTCCAAAAATTCTTTATGTCATACAAGCTTGTTCTTTGCCACCAGCTAAATCGCACCTAAAACAATTAAATGATTTAATGGTAAGATTCCTATGGTATCCAAAAAACCAAGGATAGCTATGAAGTATCATCTAGATGATTGGGATATAGGTGGCATAGGTTTACCAGACATAGAAATATATTTGCATTCATCCATTATTAAAACAATATCATTATCGCTAAATACAAAATATACATCAAAATGGAAGCTAGTTCATGAGAGAATCTGGTTAAAATCAGGATTTGTAGTAGCAAATAAGTATACAGATTTCATACCAAACAATTTTCTATGGCTGATGTCGGAATATATGATGATACATAAGAATAAAAATATAAGTTCCAAATACATTACTTATATATTAAAATTTTTCCAAAATCTTATTAATAGCAATCTTGATATTAAAGCATGGTCATTTCTTTTATATCCAGTAGCGTACACACAAGGTAATATAATAACATTTAATATGGAAGTAGTCAACATGCTTAAAGAAAAGGGATTAATATATTGGCATCAATTGCTAAACTCTGGAAAACCTCTGACAATAGACCAGATTAAACAGAAATTAAATATGGAAGATAGTTCGTGGTTACATGTACAAGAATTAAGACAGTATATATTAAGCAAACAAGAAACAATGCAACCATCAATAAGACAAAATGTTCCTAACCTTATAGAACATATAATATTACTAACGAATCAACCCATTACTGGAAAGGGATACTTATCATCTATTTATAAAACAAACAAAAAATAAAAATGCATAATAATGACAAAATATGGAATTATTATAGATCAGTTAATGGACATGTGCCAAATGACAGAGATAAAAACTAATTCTTCTCTCTCCAAAGCAGACATCACTTTCATTACATTGGAGACTTTTTACATGGCAATTCATACACAGATCTTATGTAACCCCTCATAAAATGGAACTTATGTTTAAGAAAAATATTGGCTGCTGGAGATGTGATTTATCAATAAAAGCAGACTGGCAACATATGTTCTACGAATGCCATTTGATTAAACCATATTGGGATAAAATAAATTATTTTCTGCAAATGGTATTCAATGATAAATTCCAGATTTTCAAATCTATTATTTTGTTTAATGTACCTGTACCCGACTGTGTGCTAAGAACAAAATATGTAATCTTATGGACTCTCCTAGCTATTGCAAGGAAGAACATTACATCAAACTGGAAATCCAAAGCTTCTCCAACTTTTAAGCAATTCATGAATATGGTGTCAGCAGTATCGCAATTGGAAATGAACACTATTAAAGGAAGAACTGAAAGAACTACATCATTATACGTAGCATGGCAAAAAGTAACTGAAATACTGGAGAATAATGACTGCAGCAGATTATAATCAGGAAACAATTGTATAGAAAGTTAATTATATGTCAACAATAGACACCCTTGTAAATACTTTATTTTGGTTTTAATGTTTGATATCTGTTTAGGGGTTTTAGCCTACCTTTTTAAATAATTTGTAAATACTTCATTGTCATAAATAACCTGCATTCATGTTTTCTTGTTTTTGGAAATGAATAAAAATATTTAAAAAAAAAAAGTTCCCTAGCTACACATTTATCTTTTTATAGTGCAGATTCAGCCCTCTGAGTACTAAGACGCAAATGAGGTGTGATCTCATTAGAATTGGTGAATACCAAACTTTTGACTTTGTGTAGCAAATGTAAACATAGTGTAGGCTCTACACTATTGTTGGGTGCTACAGGCTTGCAACTTTGAATGATTAGTGTGAGTGAAGGAAAACACAACAGCAATTCAGACACCCTTCCATGCAGTGGGTTGTGTCAGTGAGGATACACTTACAAAGTGTATAACTTACTTTAGTGTGCTTTTAAATAAAGCAAAACACCACAACTGTATATTTTTCTCCATACTAGTACAATTCTTCTGCTTTTGATGAAAGCTGGTGTTCACTGTTATGTAGTTTTATCACACCTTGAATGCAAAATGATAGAAAATGCACTATAGACTTCATCTCTGATATTAAAAAAAGAGATAAGGGAAGAATGACATAAATGCAAAGAGAAGACAGAGCTGCATTTCTGCAAACATATTCATAAATGCTTGTGTGATCACTAATTGCACTAAAGATGTTAGACACACATGTACAACCAACTGAGAATGTCCAAGCATATGAACTGTTAATTCTGGATATGAAATTTAAATTGCTTGTATGTACATGATTTTATTGGCATTGCATAGCTGAGTCTGTGGCAAAGAGAGATAACCCACTGTACTTAACTGTGTTTTGAAAGTGTGATAGTCTGATGGTTTAAATCCTGAGCTAATTGTTTAAACTTTGTTTTGCTTTTTTTCTGTTTATTTTATTTTTGGGGGGAGCTCTACAATTTGCACGGCACATGGCTTAGTGCAAACACAGATAACTGGCTAAAAATTGAAAATTTAATATCAGTTACCTTATGAAGAGCAAACGCTTAGAGGCTTTTGTGTGATAGTCAGCAACATGGATGGCAATATGTGCTGAAATTACACGTGTTACCTGACCGCCTTTGTAGTACAAGTTGTAAATACATTTAGCTAAACAAAACAGAAGGTAGGGAAATAGAGTTGGAGTCTCACAGTAGTTATTTTTGCTGTAGAATGGTCATAATGATTATTTTAGAAATAATATTTGTTTGCTATTTCCTTTTACATTTGTGCATTGCCTATCTATATGCAAACAGGGTCCACTACTTAAGTAAAAAAGTGTAAGATTTGGTTTGGTTCATCTTCCTTCACACAATTAGGCTGAGTGATAAGGCATGGCTGTCAGCACTCTGGACAGTACAAAGATATGGAAAACACACCTTCAGACTAGTTTTCCTTGTGGCACCAGGTATAAGTACAATATGTTCATGGTCAGACCACAAGTGAGCCAGAGTTCTAATCCACCTCAATTAGCTTTTTAGTTAGGGTGTCTTAGGTCATGTGTCATTTAGACGTACTAAAATACAGTATTCTCTTTGTATAAGTCCAGAAATGCAGCCATATTAAAGCAGACTTCAGGGTTTGCATTAAGTTTTCAGTGAATACACTTTCAATCAGTGGAAATAACATTCAGTTAGGGTGTCTTAGGTCATGTGTCATTTAGACGTACTAAAATACAGTATTCTCTTTGTATAAGTCTAGAAATGCAGCCATATTAAAGCAGACTTCAGGGTTTGCATTAAGTTTTCAGTGAATACACTTTCAATCAGTGGAAATAACATTCAGTCAAGAATACTGATAAGAACAGAATGTGCTTTACAAAGCTTAGAAACCAAGACTAAAGAGATATGTAGAAACTTACAGGGCATTGGTATTATTAGGAAATACTTACTTTAAACATAGTTAGTTAAGTGAGTTCATTTTTGGAATGATATGCAGAAAGTCATGGCAGTGCAGTCTTCAGAAGGCAGTACAGACATTTGGGTACGAGTGCAGAAGTCAGGTCAAATATCCAGCATTTCAGAATATTAATTATACTGTTCAGGAGGAAAGAAATAATGCAGTGGACTATTTCAGTTTATCAAAGAAATATGAATATGAATCTAGTGGCCTGTTTTAGTGTATCAGCACTGTTACTAGAAACTGCATTTGGATCTTGTGGACATGTACCTTCACTGTATATAATAAAGTATTTTCACCAAACTACAGAGTGTACCAGTGGTGGCTGGTGACTTCAAATCAAAGGGGGGGGGGTTGCAGGAAACAGCTGAATGGGTGGGGTCAAGGGGGAGGGGTGTGGCCAACTAGAAAGGGAAGGAGCTATGCTCAAAACCACAAAAACTAACTTTAATTAAATACGCTGCCCTGGGTGCCAAACCATCATTATGAGAGTTCAATCAAGACAAAAATAAGTGTAGAAGAATAAAAATATTTCAATGCATTGGCTGCATGACAGCTTACTTAATATCTAGATGGAAACAAAAGGTTGTGAGGCATGAAAAATAAATTACTTTTTAAATATATTACTGGAATGCCAGTCAAAATCAAGTATAAGAAAAACAAGAAGCACTCAACTCAAACCACTTCTCCTTGCACTGCAGTTCTAATTATAATTTATATTCAGCTTTATTAAAGTACCAAGTAACATGCTGAAAGTAGAAATCTCTGTGATGCCCCCACTTCTAAAAATGTTTCTTATCCAAAATAGACCTGCTGCCTGACAATTATCTACTTGTTTCATGGGGAAGACATGATCAAAGTAAAAAATTAAAAGCAAACAAGAAACAAGCTCAAGATACATTGCTTAAAGGATTACTGTACAGGTTATGGATGACCCATGATTGGCATTCTGTTTAGTTTACGGGTAAAGTCTGTAGAGATGACTGGAAGTCTCCAACAAGTGTAATGAGCTTTTTAAAATAATGGAATCCTGTCCTTTAATACCCAAGGCTTATACATTATCTAGTCAAGTATTCTCTGCATGGCAACAACAGAAAGGCTTTCAATGTTGGCAATTCTTTAACAGTATGCTTATTAAAGCTTACTTGCATCTTACGATCTCAGACAAGCTTACCTTATGGTCATTAAAGCATTGCTACTTAAACACAGAGCAACAAGCACTTTCTGAGTAATAAGCATAAATCCACAGTACAAAAATATGACAAACCAGACCGTTCTGCAAAATCAAGGATAGATGAAAAGACACTGTAGTACTTGTGTCTACCTTGGATGGGGTGGACACACTGCACATTTACACTGCATAACTACTTCTTGCCTTGCTTGGACACATCCAGAGTCACTACATGGGGGAGTGGGGTGCAACAAGTATGTCACAATTTGAAATGTCTCTGGCTGACTGTGATGGCCCTGACACATTTGTCATACCTCTCAACCTCAGAGCAAGAAATCTGGATAAAGCCATATACAGAAGTGGGACAAAGGCCCAAAAATAAGGACAATTTTTAAATATTGTTCTAATAAACTTAGAAAGATAATAGAATAGGTCTTGCATTAGTATGAATTTTCTGAAGGGTATAAAATCTGAAACTCAAATGTCTGTCATTATTTTCTAACTTCAGTCTTTAGTGATTTGTCACTAATTTGCCAAAAAACACAATTTTATGAAAAATGGACCAAAAATGTGATGCAAAAATATAAAATAGCCACACAATACAGCTGGGAACCTGTCAAAGAAGGGACACTTTAATATTAGTACTGCTAACTTGAGCAGCTGACAGAATAAAAGAATCTACACACATTTCAAGTAATCTATAACTTTGATTATTACAGTTATTTCTTAATTGTAAACCCACCATGTTTTCTTCCAAAATTGCTATTTTGCGGAGGGATTATTAGGGGGAAGAGCAACATTTTGAGCCAAAATTGGGGACAGTTGAGAGGTTGGCTATGCCTAATTCTATAAAGCAATTTATTTGCATGTACCTCTCAACCTGTTAATGCAGTAAATCTGAACAAGGCCAAATATACTGTGGGGACATATAAACAGTACTAAAAATTGCTCTTGTATAAATTGAGACAGTTGATAGAATAACAGTTCTTACATTAGCATGCATTTTTCTGAAGGTTATAAAGTCTGAAACTCAGTGTATCATTATTTAGTGACTTAATTCCTAAATGATTTGCCAGAAAACTACAAATTTTATGAAGAACAAACCAAAAATAACAAGCAAAAATCTATTCATTCTTTGAAAATCTGGACAGTTGGGAGGTATAGTTCAGCTGGGCCTGTCTGAGTTTGCTGCCCTTCCCCCCTGACAAAATCATGGTTGAATGGAGCCTCTGCAGCCATTCCAATGAACCATTACTTGGCTATTTCACTCCATTTACCATAAACACTAATGTGCATACTGCTTTACTTCTATGATGAGTTGGACTTCATTTGAAAGTTTTATTTTGTATTTTACAGCACAAACGCTAAGTCATCTGCTAAACAAAGCAATGCAGTCTCACAATGAAAACTTAGCATTAAAACTTCTCTGCCCTTGAAACTCGCATTCATTGAAACAGCATTGAAACCCACATTCAAAGAAAATACATTTTGCCAGTGGCAGATAAATATTAATTTTGGGCTGTTTTCAAATCATAGGCCCCTTGCATATGAAACATACATGTGCTCTTTGATACACCTTCCTCATTGTACTAAATTATATTCCTTGTACAATACAGTACAGTTGTTAGAGGGCATTTTAAATTTGTTTTGAACATTTTTCCGGTAAGCAATGAAACAAAATGCATGCACCCATAATGGCAAAACTGGCAGTTCAGAACATTTATCATAAAAGTCTACTCAGACTTCCACAGTCCACCATTATTAGTAAATATGCACAATTCTACAGTCCACCATTATCAGTAAATATGCGCAATTCTACAGTCCACCATTATCAGTAAATATGCACAATTCTACAGTCCGTTATCAGTAAATATGCAGAATTCTGCAGTCCATTATCAGTAAATATGCACAATCTCTGAAGAAGTAAAAGTCATCTAAATAATTCCACATTAAAGAAATCTGTAACTAATGAAGAGGTTGCTGCTAGGAAACACCTTTATATTTCATGGTTTCATCGAAAAATAAAGTATCTGTTGCCCCTCAGGAATAAATTGCCTATATTACAATAAAAAATAAGCTAGTAATATTGCAAGAGGAAATGGATGGCAAACTGATAACAGGCTCATAGTTAGCATCTTCACCAAGGAGAACATTCTCAGTACGGCACCATCCACCCCTTGTGGGAGTAGAACCCACAGCCTTCTGCATCAAAAGCAAGTACACAACCTGTTGTGCTATTAACAAGGCAAACCAACTTCACTTAAGCAACACTAAACTTCTGTTCCCCTGCAGCTCTCAGCTCCTTGTAAAATCTACTCAATACTCAACTGCATCTCAACTTCGCAGCACAAGAAAACTGGAAAAAGCCAAAATGTACTGGGGGGGGGGGGGGGGTCAAAAGCTCAAAAACCAGGGACACATTAAACATTGCTTGTATAATATTGGAAAGTTGCTAGAATAAAATGCTCTGTTATCACCATACATTTTACTGCCAAGGTCCCTGTGCAAAACAGTCAGAGCAACATACCACTATGCCAAATCAGCTGCTTTGTAAAAGAGAGGAAGACTGAAACTTAAATGGCTATCATTTAGTGAATTCAGTTCTCACCATAGCTGTCAACCTCTTAGGACAAAACACCTGGACAAACCCAGTAATGAGGGAATACAGCCCTCAAACATATTCAGTGAATTCAGTTCTTGCCATAGCTGTCAACCTTAGCACAAAAAACCTGGACTAAGCCAATAATGGGGGAATACAGTCCCAAAAATAGGGACAAATTTCAAATATTCATCTTATAAACTTAGAAATTTGCTAGAATAAAAGGTTGCGTTACAGTTGTGATACTATGTATTTTCTGAAGAACATGAAGTCTGAAATTCAAATGCCTGTCAATTTTACTGCTGACAGAACAAAAACAATTTTCAGCAGAGACCCAGGGAGAAATACTGCAGACACGTCTTTGTAAAAGGACAGGGCACCAGAGCAAATCCACACAAACACAGGAAGGAGATGCAGACTCCACACAGAACGCACCCCAGAAAATAATCAAACCAGAAAACCTATAGCTGTGAGGCAACAATACTACCACTGCACCATCAAATATGCAAGTAAGGAAACATTCAGAAACCTTAAGTCTGAAATTCAAATGCCTGTCAATTTTATTTAACATTTGTTAATCAGGACAGTCTGACTTAGAACAAAAAAAAATTTCAGCAGATGCCCAGGAAGAAATAATGCAGGCATGTCTTTGTAACATGGGAAGACACAAAAGCAAACCCACACAAGCACAGGGAGAAGACACAGACCCCACAAAGAAGGCAACCCAGCCAAGAATCAAACCTGAGAACCTGCAGCTGTGAAGCAGCAATGCTACCACTGCACCATCAAATATCAAGCATCACAGCATTTACAAACCACAGATATTATGAGGAACAGATCAGATCAAATGTGAGGCAAAAATCTGAATTTTTTTTTTTTTTTTTACAAATGGTAGTGGGTAGGGAATTCAGGTCTTTAACACCTGCATACAAGGTACAGTGTTCAAGCCTGAGGTACTCCCTACCACACACACACACCTGTAGTAGCAAACCACAAAAACTAAATATACTGCCCTGGGTGCCAAACCGTCATTATGAGAGTCCAATCAAGACAAAATGAAGTGTAGAAGAATAAAAATATTTCAATGCATTGGCTGCATGACAGCTTAATATCCAGATGGAAACAAAAAAGTTTGTGAGGCATGAAAAAATAAATTACTTTTTTTTAAATACATTAATGGAATGCCAGTCAAAATCAAGTATAAGAAAAACAAGCAGCACTCAACTCAAACCACTTCCTGCACTGCAGTTCTAATTATAATTTATATTCAGCTTTATTAAAGTAACAAGTAACTTGCTGAAAGTAGAAATCTATGATGCCCCCACTTGTAAAAATGTTCCTTATCCAAAAAAAGACCTGCTGCCTGACATCTGCTTGTTTCACGGGGAAAACATGATCAAAGTAAAAAATGAAAAGCAAACAAGAAATAAGCTCAAGATACATTGCTTAAAAGGATTACTGTACAGGTTATGGACCACACGATTGGCATTCGGTTTACGGGTAAAGCCTGCAGAGATGACTGGAAGTCTCCAAGTGTAATGAGACTCTTAAAATAATGTAATTCTGTCCTTTATTACAAATACTGGCATATGCATTTCAATACCCAAGGCTTATACATTATCTAGTTAAGTATTCTCTACATGGCAACAGAAAGGCTTTCAATGTTGGCAATTCTTTAACAGTATGCTTATTAAAGCTTACTTGCATCCGGCAATCTCAGCCAAGCTTACCTGATGGTCATTAAAGTATTGCTACTTAAACACAGAGCAACATGCACTTTGAGTAATAAGCATAAATCAACAGTACAAAAATATGACAGAACCCAGACCATTCTGTAAAAATCAAGGACAGATGAAAAGCCACTCTAGTACTTGTGTCTACCTTGGATGGGTGGGATTCTCTACACATTTACACTGCATAACTACTGTTTGCCTTGCTTCGACACATCCAGAGTCACTACCTGGGGATGTGGGGTGCAACAAGTATGTCACAGTTTGAAATGTCTCTGGCTGACTTGTGATGGCCCTAACACATTTGTCATACCTCTCAACCTCAGAGCAAGAAACCTGGACAAAGCCATACAAAGAAATAGGACAAAGGCCCAGAAATAAGGACAATTTTTAAAATATTGCTCTTATAAACTTAGAAAGCTAATAGAGGTCTTGCATTAGTATGCATTTTCTGAATGGTATGAAATCTGAAACTCAAATGTGTCATTCTTTTCTAACTTCAGTCTTTAATTATTTGTCACTAATTTGCCAAAAAAACGCAATTTTATGAAAAATGGACCAAAAATGTGATGTAAAAATATAAAATAGCAACACAATACAGCTGGGAATCTGTCAAAGAAGGGACACTTTAATATTAGTACTGCTAACTTGAGCAGCTGACAAAATAAAATAATCTACATGCATTTCTGAAATAAAAGTAATATGATTATTACAGTTATTTCTTAATTATAAACCCTCCATGTTTTCTTCCAAAATTGCTATTTTGCGGAGGGATCATTAGGGGAAGAGCAACATTTTGAGCCAAAATCAGGGACAGTTGAGAGGTTTGGCTATACCTAATTCTATAATGCAATTTATTTACATGTACCTCTCAACCTGTTAATGCAATAAATCTGGACAAGGCCAAAAATATTGGGGGAACATATAAACAGTACTAAAAATTGCTCTTGTATAAACTGGGACCATTGATAGAACAGGTCTTACTTTAACGTGCATTTTTCTGAAGGTTATGAAGTCTGAAACTAGTGTGCCATTATTTAGTGACTTAATTCCTAAATGATTTGCCAGAAAACCACAAATTTTATGAGGAACAAACCAAAAATAAGAAGCAAAAAATCTATTCATTCTTTGAAAATCTGGACAGTTGGGAGGTATAGTTCAGCTGGGACTGCCCAAGTTTGCCGCCCTTCCCCCTCACAAAACCATGGTCGAATGGAGCCTCCCCCTGCAGCCATTCCAATGATCCATTACTTTGCTATTTCACTCCATTTACCATAAACACTAATGTGCATACTGATTTACTTCTATGATGATTTGAACTTCATTTGAAAGTTTTATTTTGCATTTTACAGCACAAACACTAAGACATCTGCTAAACAAATGTGGCATTAAAACTTCTCTGCCCTTGAAACTCACATTCATTGAAACAACATTAAAACCCACATTCAAAGAAAATACATTTTACCCGTGGAAGATGGGCTGTTTTCAAATCATAGGCCCCTTGCATATGAAACATACATATGCTCTTTGATACACCTTCCTATTGCTTTGAACATTTTTCCAGTAAACAATGAAACAAAACTGCCCAATTCAGAACATTTCCATCATAAAAGTCTACTCAAACTTCTACAGTCCACTATTATCAGTAAATATGCACAATTCTACAGTCCACCATTATCAGTAAATATGCACAATCTCTGAAGTAGTTAAAAAGTCATCTAAATAATTCCACGTTAAATAAATCTGTAATGAAGAGGTTGCTGCTAGCAATCACCTTTATATTTCATGGTTTCATCGAAAAATAAAGTGTCTGATGCCCCTGAGGAATAAATTGCCTAAATTACATTAAAAATAAGCTAGTAATATTGCAATAGGAAATGGATGGCAAACTGATAACAGGCTCATAGTTAGTATCTTAACTTTCAGTACGGCAGCATTCACCCCTTATGGGAGTATAACCAACAACCTTCTGCATCAAAAGCAAGTACACAACCTGTTATGCTATTAGCAATGTGAGCTGATTTAGTATAATCAGCACTAAACTTCTCTTCCCCTGCAGCTCTCAGCTCCTTGTAAAATCTACTCAATACTCAACTGCATCTCAACTTCGCAACACAAGAAGTCTGGAAAAAGCCAAATTTATTGGGATGGGTCAAAAGGGCAAAAACCAGGGACACATTAAACATTGCTTGTATAATCTTGGAAAGCTGCTAGAATAAAATGCTGTGTTACCACCATACATTTTACTGCCAAGGTCCCCGTGCAAAAGAGTCAGAACAACATACCACTATGCCAAATCACCTGCTTTGTGAAAGAAAAATGCTGTGTTACCACCATACATTTTACTGCCAAGGTCCCCGTGCAAAAGAGTTAGAACAACATCCCACTACACCAGATCAGCTGCTTTGTGAAAGAGGATGACTGAAACTTAAATGGCTATCATTTAATGAATTCATTTCTCACCATAGCTGTCAACTTCTTAGCACAAAACACCTGGACAAACCCAGTAATGAGGGAATACAGCCCTCAAACATATTCAGTGAATTCAGTTCTTGCCATAGCTGTCAACCTTAGCACACAAAACCTGGACAAAGCCAATAACAGGGTATTACAGTCCCAAAAATAAGGACAAATTTCAAATAGTCATCTTATAAACTTAAAAAATTGCTATAATAAAAGGTTGTGTTACTATATATTTATTGCTAGAATAAACAGTTGTTTTACTATCTATTTTCTGAAGAATATGAAGTCTGAAATTCAAATGCCTGTCAATTTTACTTCTGATGGAACAAAAACAATTTTCAGCAGAGGCCCAGGGAGAAATACTGTAGACACATGTCTTTGTAAAATGGCAGGACACCAGAGCAAATCCACACAAACACAGAGATAAGATGCAGACTCCACACAGAAGGCTCCCCAGCCAAGAATCAAACCAGAAAACCTATAGCTGTGAGGCAACAATACTGCCACTGCACCATCAAATATGTAAGGAAAGGAACATTCAGAAACCTGAAGTCTGAAATTCAAATGCCTGTCAATTTTATTTAACATTTGTTAATCAGGACAGTCTGACTTGGAACAAAAAAAACAATTTTCAGCAGAGGCCAAAGAAGAAATAATGCAGACATGTCTTTGTAACATGGGAGGACACAAAAGCAAACCCACACAAACACAGGGCGAAGATACAGACCCCCCCACACACAAAGAAGGCACCCCAGCCAAGAATCAAACCCAATAACCTGCAGCTGTGAGGCAACAATGCTACCACTGCACCATCAAATATCAATCACTACAGCATTTACAAACCACAGATATTATGAGGAATAGATCAGATCAAATATGAGGCAAAAATCTGCAATTTGTTTTTACAAATGGTGGTGGGTAGGGAATTCAGGTCTTTAAAACCTGCATACAAGGTACAGGATTCAAGCCTGAGGTATTCCCTACCACACCACCATGAGTATATTGCACCTGGGGCATTTTCACACACACACACACACACACACACACACACACACACACACACACACACACACACACACACACACACACACACACACACCTGTAGTCAATAACTCCACAGTACACTGAAATAAAATAAATCCTGCCTGTAAACCACCACCGCACATCCAATCCCTCTCCAAAATCCATGCACATCTGGCCCTGCCTGTCGTGAGATCTTCCCCCGACCGTCGTGAGATCCTAAATTCCTGACTGCTGACGTTGCAGTCCGACCCCGATGTGTTTCCCCAGTGAGTTCCCAGGACAGTCTATGCAGTTTAAAACTGCATAGACTTCTGGGAGCTCTGTTCTCCATGTTTCGCAGTCAGGACTGCTGCTGAGACAATCTGTGCATGCTCCAGACTGTCTCAGCAGCAGTCCGGACTAGTGCGCATGTGCGAAGTCTGCTATTTTTAAATTTTTTTTTTCTATTTATTTATTTTTATTTTTTTATTTTAAAGTTGAGGGGGCTGCAGTCCAATAGCACAGGCCGCCCCTGGAGTGTACTATGGTAAAGATCAGTTTAATAGTAATTGTGACAGTTGTATGCAGTAACAGCTCTTACTATTTATTCAAGAAAACTGTAGACAGTAATGATAAATCTTGCAGCATTCAGTAGTACTGAAAGAATTAAACGACATCAGCTAAAGAAACAGCTATGTTAAGATAGTGGATGGAGAACTGCAGACTGAAGAGTAAATTATGACCTGAGGGTCACAGAGTAAAGATAGAAAATTCAATAGTTGAAATTATTTTATAAAGGTGCAGTAATGCAAAAAATGTTAAAATATTAGTACAGTGTCAGATTACTACTTTAGTTTCATTTGAGATTATGACAGGAAAAAACAATGCCACTGAAGTTTCTGTTTGATTTAATAATGAAGTTAACAGCCTTTTCCTTTCATTGTAGTACAGCATCAGTTTAGTTACAGATTTGCAAGAATGTATTTATTAGTAATTTAGTCCACCATAGTACATTATCAGTTTGCTTACAGACTTACAAGAATTTATTAGCAGTAAACATTTATTTCATGCAGAAAAATGTAAATAAATTTAGGGCAACAAGCAATGCTATCAGTTTATAATTGTTAAAGCTGCAAATGTTATTTTAATGACCTGATAATGCTTTTTTGTGCTTTACAGATATTGCTCCAGGTTGATTTTTCAGTTTGATTTTAAATACAGTCAAGAAAAATATTACACCAGCTACTCAGTCTTGCACAAGAAATGGGAAAGGGGAGATATAGAAGACCTAAGACCTAAGTTCCTTCCATTCCTTTCATTCCAAAGACTCTAGAGAGGCCTTTCCAGTACCTCAACACTGATTGGGACAATGCAGAATAAGGCCTAAACTTGTCAAGAGCTATGGTGCACAACTCAAATACAGCAAATGTGCATTTTAATGTTTGCTTAAATGTGTTTCAGTTATCTAAATTCTTTAAACTTAAAATATATATACAACAACTGTGCATTTATGCAGATTAGAGTCAAAAAATTATATAACAGCATTAGGTTTAGGTTTAAATGTGTTTCAGTTATCTAAACTTTTAAAGTTAAAATGTATATATAACAGATGTGCATTTATGCAGATTATAGTTAAAGTAACAGTACTAGTTTTAAGTTTATGGTTTTATCTGTATTCAGAGAAAACCATCAGAAAAAAAAGTACTCATCTAGTAATACTTCAGTCTCCAGAATATAACATTACCAGATTTTAGTTTATGGGCAGGATTCACGAAGCCTCCGTGTAAGAGTTACAAGGCTTACACGGAGGCTGCAGTTAAACGGTGTGACGTCAGCATGTCATGCATATGCATGAGGGTATGCTGAATCACACCTAAGGCTTACACGGTCTGTGGAAGACAGTAGGGGGCGTGTCTGTAGGCTGAGCCCTGCAAACGGACACGCCCCCAGAAGAGTAAAAGTCCCGAAAGTAAACCCCCATGACAGAGTCCGTGTAAATGTGAATAAACACAACACAACACATGCCCCCACAGACTATGAACATAAAATATATAAATGAACATGTTATATATTTTTTTTTAAATTGTAAAGATGTTTGCCCATGAGTGCGCTCGTTTGCACGGGCGTGCCCGTAGCTTAGCCACAGTTAGCAGTCAGTGGAAAAGCATATAAGAACTGCATATGCAAAGTAAGTCAAAAAGTAATAGCGTAGCGGTAGAGACTTTGGCTGAAGAGAAGGCAGTCATGGTTCGAGCCCCCTCAACATCAATTTTTATTTTTAGTGAAATAAGCATGAAACAAGTCCCTGACATATATGTACACATACAAAATTATATTTTATGTAAAATGTAATGAAATGGGCCATTTGCTTTGAAGAAATGTGAGATAACAAAATAATAAAAAATGTTAGATGTGCCTATAGCTGGGCTACAATTTAACAAGTTGAGTGCATCTGCCCGTAGGTGAGCAGTGGTTTAACAGGTGTAAAATGAGTGCCCATAGGTGAGCAGTGGTTTAACACACTGAAACTGTGTGCCCGTAGCTGAGCTGAGCGTAATATGCGTGCTGACAGCCAAATGACGCATAAACCAGCGTACCCCGTTTGCGCGGAGCTGCGCGCCGTGCCAACAAGCTAACCGACGGGCAACGTTGAGCAAGCTGTAACAAAACTGCCTTTACACAGACACACCTCCTAGCCTGGGTAGACAGTCATAAAATATAAAAAGCAGTGGCCATGTTCAAACCCAGGATACCATGCACCATAGTCAAGGTACTGAACCACTAAGCCATGACAGTTGCACTTAGAAATGCAGTAATAGCAAATATATAGGAATGAATAGAAAGAGGAGCATGACAAAGCAGGCTTTGTGAAGCTGATACAATTCCAAAATGGCCAATCACAGATAAGTGCAGGAAAAACGGCATATATAAGCCCCATAGGCGGGAATACACAGCATAACCTATTGTAGAACCAACTTGCAGCCAGAATGTCAGGTGTAGGTGAGGGTAGTTGCTTTCGAGCACAGAGGTGGGGCGTTGAGGAGTCCAAATATATGGTTTGGCTCCTTGTCCACAATCATGAGGCCCAACTCATGCAGGGCCAGGTCCTGTGGGGAGCATATAGGGCTGAGGCGTGGGACCGGTTGGCTCATGATCTCACCAGTGCCACAGGGATACCAAGGACTGGTGAGCAGGTCCATCACCACCATGCAGACCTGAAGAGACGGAAGCAGGACCAACTGAACCATTGGATCCAGGAGGCCCGGCAAATGTCCAATGCCCCACTACTGAGTAAGTTACATCTAATTATTTATGTAAGAAATTAACCTAGCTGATATTATGGAGATGTGTATTCCAATATTACTTTATTTATATTACAGCTGCAGGTGTCCGTTCTGTGAACCGTAGAGCCTATGGAGATAGGCTGGCGTGGTTGTGCCACCAGGCAGGTCAGTAATCCTCTCCCTGTAACTGTAAATAAATATAAAAGTATGACAGTTAGCAAAAGAGTGCAGTGTAGTCACTAAGTAATAAAATGTGCAAGTAACAGTGTAAGAGGGTTTGCAAGTATTGCTTGATTACAAAAGTGTGATGCAGTCTGTAATCCAAACAGAATAATGAAAAAGTCTGAAATAAAGTCTGAAATAAAGATGTCCCACCTGTAATATAATAGTACATAACCTGCAGCAGGCTGAAAAGTACAGCTGCAGAAGCTGAGTAAAACACATGTGAAATATATCCCTGTTGAAATACAGAAACATGACAGAAGTGAGACTGTTGGAAAGGATTGTAATAACTACAGGTAAAACATGTCAATAAAGCCTAGAATTAAGTACCATCCTGAATTGTAAAAATAAAACAAGTGAGAGAGTGTGAGAAAGAGTTATGAATCCACCAATAAAGTAGTAATAACTCCTGAATAAAGTATACTGTAGTCAGTACAGAATGAAATGAATGTGACAAGCAGAACCAAATTGTAAAATGTGTTGAAAATGTTACTGCAGCTGGAATGTGTATCCCAAAATCTGGATATGTTGCTCTCAGTCTGCAATATGCAGATAGTATGGTTGTCTGAAATACCAAATATCCACAGTTGTCTATAGCTATATAAAACAAATGTAGCAGGATGATGTAGCTGAACAGAGCCAGATATGAATGTGTATGAATAAAAATGAAAATGTATATTGATGTAGCAGTAACATTCCTATCACCAACTTGAAGTAGTTACCACATAGGAAACTGTAGGCAGAACTGTAGTGTATATATATCTGCAGCTATTAGAAATGTACAGCATATGTATTGGTATTTGAAGTTGTTAATTAAATTTTCTTCACCCTACCCTATAACCACATATAAACCATTCCACGTGAAATTGGTATGTGCAATCACAATTAACACCCCTGGACATTTGTCCTGTTGGTTCATACATATTTGCATGTACGTTGATGCATCTTCCCTGTTCATACATCCAAACCTGATGGCCTGTTGCCATCAATCAACCCTGCATGTTGTTGGACTGTGTATTGCTGTTCAAAATATGCATGTGTTATGCTTGCTGTTCAATGGTTTGAATATCTGGGTGTTTGGTTAATGGGAATACTAATGCATGCTGTTACAACTAATTGTGAATGGTCTTGTACGTTACTAACCCAAACTGTCATGACATAATGCAAAACATAGGATGACAGGGAAGGCGGATTCCAGAGGACCCACCTCTCCCTCCTCAGCTGGCGAGTGCACCTGGCAGTAGTGCCCAGGCCGGACCCTCCTCCAGTGGCCCTGTGCCACCTGCGGGTGGAAGCGCTGCAGGGGATGGGGCTCGCCCCCCCCCTCTGCAAGTGTGGCCGGAGGAGAACAACCACTCACCCTCCGTAGTGTCCGGACTGTGGTGCATAGGGAGATCCAGGAAGATGTTCTTGGGCCCCTACGCCAGCTTGAGGCACAGGTGGCACAACTAACAGGCATGCCTGCTGCCCGGCCTACACAGCCCCCAGCACAGCCCCGTCCTGGGCTGTGAAGGCACAGTGGCAACTGCCCATGGGTGGGGATATCAATTCCACTGTTGCCATCTGTGGGCTCATGGGCTCTAGATATCCAAACATCCATCCCCATCAATTGTGTAACCCCCCCACATGTGTCATACACCGCCCCTGTATGCGTCTTGTTTGTCTTGTCTGTTAACCTACCCAACCTACCTCCCCAGCTATACCGACTTCCCGTACCTGACATACCACTCACCTGAAAAAAAAAAAAAAAAGGGCACTCTGTACCCACAAAAAAATTACGCCCCATACATAGCTGCCCATTTCGCACACATGTCTGCTGGACATGGAAACTGTCAATTACATTTGTCTGTACAACAAGTATTATTGTTGTCCTCACACCTCTCTCAGGGGTGGAAGGTTTCAAATGTCACACCAAATTACAAACATATGCACAGCTGTTGCTGATGAAGAAATGGGCAGCTATGGGCCTTACCTACAATCCTCCTGCAAAACCTGAGCTTGTTTCCCTACTGTCTTACCCTCTTTGTGACCCCTTTTTCACCACTTTCCTGTCTCCCCATTTTCATTTCTTTCAAAGAAAATAGCGCGGGTGTGCGCAAGAGTAAGCACTTTTAAGCGGTTGTAAGCGGGTGTGCGCGGAGCTGAACGCCAGTGTGCATGTGTGAGCTCCGCGCAAACCAGCGCTAACCCAGTTACAACTGCTTAAAAGTGCCTTAGTCACTCTGAATGACAAGTCCTGTAGTCTGCTCAAAAGCAAACAGTCCCGAACCCAGGACCTTGGAAACAGTACTCTGCATGACTTACCACTAAGCCATGACTGTTATATAAGAACATTGTGCTACAATAAATATATCATGTAATAGTAGGAATGAATGTAAAGGGAATATAGGATGTGTAGTACACAAAGTATGTCATGTATATTTACTGTCAAATGTAGTGGAGTTCTAGAATAGTAGTGTGTGAACAGAAACAGCCATGCTAGTTGGTAGCTAGTAGGTAATAATGTCACAGTAGCACCTTGCAAGCCACACACATACTCACAGCAGGATAATCACTGCCCATACCCCACAACCTCTTAGAGGAACACATCCGGACTAAGTAATAAAATATGTGGAGCAAAGGGCCAAAAACAGGGACACATTCCAAATAATGCTACAACAAACTTAGACAGTTCAGAGAGTAACAGGTTCTGCATTTTGTTGGATGTTTGGAAGGTATGAAGTCTGAAACTGAAATGTTTGTCACTGTAGTCTGACTTGAGCCCACAGTGATTTGCCAGAAAAAGCTGTTTATGAAATATTGACCAAAATATGAGGCAACAATGTGGACAACCTGCACATATCTGTACACTTGAGAGGTCTGACACTGCCGTATTTGAATAGTTAAGAGCCTAGACATAGCAACAGTGACTGAGTTACAGGGATGCCCCACAGATTCCCTGTGAAATGTACAAACAGTAGGCAGAAAGGTGTTACAACACATGCAATGGTAACTATGAAGTACTGAAAGTATGCACCACTTGCACGGCAGAAATAGTGTAGTAATACATATGCTCATGCTATCCCACAGTCACAACTGCAGAATACCAGACAATTTAATGGGTGTACCCCACTGATATGTACCATTCCATGAGGCAGATAAAAGATGCACCTGAGAGTCTCTGGGGCCTGCTCAGCAGCATACTCAAATACCCTAATAGATGTCAAGGCCTACACCATGGCCAGACCACACTGCATGCAGTAACACCCTAGCAGATATAGCAAGCATTCCAAGGTGTGAATGTACATGGAAATTAGGAAAGCCACAGCAACACACTACAGTCAAGACACCCAGCAGGCATACAAATAGTGAATGTAAAGGGCAAATATTGAAGCCATAGCAACAAAGTGCAAGAGCCACTGCTATATACCAGTTACAGCACATGTCCCACAGGAAAGCACACACACACACATTAACAGTAGTAGTAGTCTTAGGTGTCAGTGTACATACACACTTAGTACAGGAAACTGGAGAAATGAATGGAGAAATGTTAATCTACAACATAGCCAGAAATATGAGAGGGATACTAACCTTTACACTCACAGAACAGTGTCCACAGCATACCAGCATGGTCCCTGCCATTAAACTCTGAAAGGGCTACGCCTATCTCACATACCTTTTTATAGCACTGTCCTGGAATCACAGTGAGAACTGCAATCAGTACACAACTGGCTGCATGCAATTAGCAAATGCTGGCTAACAATTGGTGCGGAGGCCATCACATGGACATATGCATATACCTACAAAAGCATGCTATACTCCCAGTCCACACATGCAATACTTTCATTGCATCCTGTGGAAGTAGGGAGAGACAGAGAGAGAGAGAGAAAAAAAAAAAAACATACACAAACAAAACCAGTCATCAACAACCACTCGAAAGCTGACAACTGGCAACTGGAGCAGCAGGACACCAAACCAGATGGCAATGCAAGCAGCTGTGACAAACACAGGTAATGTAAAGTAATACTTTAAAAGTCTACATATTGTGAACCCTCCATATGTGTCATTGGTCTGTATCCATATGTATATGAAAATGTGCATAGGGCAGGGGACATACAGCAACTATCAGTGAAGGCTGTACATACATATGTATGTGAGAGTATCTATGTGCACATATCAATGTAGGTTGTAGTGCAATGTACAAAGTAGGTTTCACAGTTATGTATGTTTAGCAGTATGTTAGTGTGTGTATACAGTTTTGTAAACAAACATGTTGATATACCTACCTATCATATGGATACGTATGTATGTCAATATATTTATGTATATATATATATATATATATATATATATATATATATATATCTATAATATGCATATATGTTTACATACATAGAGAGGGATGTAGGAATACATAGACAGATGTAGATAGATAGAATATGCACAAACATATATATGTAATACACACATACAGATATAGATATATGTGGATACATATACATAGACAGACAGATCTGACTATCTACAGATATGATTGTATATGACGATCTCACACTCCCCCTGTCTCACCCCCTCTGTCACTCTCACCCCCTCTCTGTCACACACCCCCCCTCTCCATATCTATAGCAATATATGTACATCGATATATATATGTGTATATGTATACAGACATATATATATATATATATATATATATATATATATATATATATAGATATATATATATATACATATATATATATATATATATATATATATATATATATATATATTATATATATATATATATATATATATATATATATATATATATATATATATATATATATATATATATATATATATATATATATATATATATAGAGAGAGAGAGAGAGAGAGATGTATATATATTCTGAGTGAGGCACATGTGTACAGATGTATTGCAACAGGTGCCTGGTGACAAAAGCATGGAGTGAACACCAGTGTCAAAACTGGAGTACCATACCCCATTTCAAATCACCTACACCAGTAACCACCAGATATGTGATTGGCTGCCCATCACTGCATGTGTCAGGGGTGAACAGGGTCATAAATGTGTACAATAGTCCCCCCAATGATATTCACAGTGGCACACTATTCCTGGAATACCTGCACATGGTATGTGTCAGCAGACATGGTGTGTCAGCTATGGACATGTAGGTCAGTGTACCCCTCCACACCACACAATGGCTGCCACGGTATGTACCTCACATGACAGCTACAGATATGGAGAAGGACACAGTGACATGTACAACACTGTGACAATGCACTCAAACACATTACCAATGCACAGTGACTGACAACACCACAGAGTACACACATACTACCCACATAGAGGTTACCACTCCTGGATTTACATACTTAAGTCACACCCATGACAGATGTCCAACAACCATAGTAACACCTCACACCATCCACAACCTAAATGACTGCTGTGTGTCATCCATGACACTGCAGTAGAGAGCACATGGCGGAGGTACAGGTTCCTACCCACAGATAAGATATACCCTGCAATAAACCACACAGCATTAAGAAGCAAGACTCCCCATGAGTGCATGTCACACATACCCCTGCTGAATGTTAGTCAGATAGGTAATATGCCATATGCGTCACCCTGTGTAACTGTTTGACAGGAGCAGGTACCATCACATCACATGTGTCACAATGGTCAGGGTAGCAGAACAGTATGCTGCTGTAGTCCCAGTGGCAATAGCATATTGTATTGGATTGTATTGTAATGTATTGTATTGTGTTGTATTGTATTGGTATGTAGAGGTGCCTCCTTCGTGGAGTGGAACCACTGCTGATGTACGCCAGTGTACAGGTACATATCTTGTAGTCAGGCTAGTGTTACATAGCAATTCTATATGTGTGTTTAGCTCCACTTGGAGTTCATGTAGCATGCAACCGGGGATGCCATCAGGTCCCATTGATGTTTTGTTTTCTGCTTTTCTGAGTGCGGCTCTCACCTGGACATCTGTGATGACAGGGAGGTTACAGTCAGCTGGGATAAGTATGTCTTAGTTTGGGGGAGAGGGAGGGGGGAAACTTGCACTGAACCTGTCTGCCACAATGTTGCCAATATCTGTGGGTTCAGTGAATTATTTGTTGTTGTGTACTAACTATGAGCATATTGGAGGGTTTCTGACCAGGTTGCTAACATAACTGAAGAAGGCCTTGTGGTTATCTGTAGTGTCCCCGTTGATTTCCCTCTCAAATTTGCCCATGGATGTTTGTATGAGAGAAAATAGCTCCTTATTAGTGCTGATCAGACATGCCTTCCCTTTATGGAATTATGCTCTGTCTTGCAGTAGCTTCCATCTTTTGTTATACAATCTGTCTATGGCTGGGGTCCACCAGACAGGATGCTTTCCCTTTGTGAAGAGTGTCTTGGTCTTATATGGGATTGCATGATCCATGCATTCTCGGAGATGTCCGTAGAAATCATTTATGAAGGGGTCAGCATTGTGGGTTGTGTCTTCCACTGGCCCAGTGGGCTTAAAGGATACCATGTCAGTGTTACGAAGTGTAAAGTTTGCATTTGAAATGTTATTCACTGTAGTCGTTTGTGCTGGTAGTGGAGGTGGGATATGTATATCCAGGGCAATTAGTTTGTGGTCAGCTCACAGTAGTTGATGATGTACCCCATACAGTACCTCAATACAAACCCCCAGAGTGAGGAGGTGCTTTGGACCTGAATCAGAGTTCTGACTGCTGGGGTTTGGTAGTATGTCATATGGAGTGTGCAAGGTACTGTTGCACAGTTGTTGGCTGAGCACTGATACCTGGCCATTTACATGTGTATCCACCAATAGACAGACAGATGCTATATATGTGAGATATGTTGTATCACAACAGTCTAGTAGCATGTGTAGTATGTGTGCCAAATTCTGCTGACATATTTTGCTGATATCATATTATTTCCTTTTTCAGGACCATGGCTCACCAGCGCAATCCAGCGTACTCTGCAGCTGAGGATGAGGAGATACACCAGAGCCTTGTGCGGGATTATGCAATACTCTTTTCCCGCACTAGCCAGAATCAGCAGGAGAGGGCTGCACTGTAGCAAGACCTGGTCCATCGGGTAAATGACATAGACATGCATAATAGGACATATGAGCAGGTACGACAGCACTGCAGTGATTTAATCAGAAATGTCCGTCAGCGTGCGTCGGATATCCACAGGCAACAGGTTGCCACAGGTGGTGGGGTGGCTACACATCCCCCACTCACCAGACTGGAGGGACTACTCATAAGTGTTGTGGCTCCAGCCTGCCAACAACAACAACAGCAGCAGACCTGCATTATGATGGAGGCTGGAGCCACACAGCAGCAAGACTATGAGCGTGCAGGTAATATGCCATATGTATAGTTGACTGTTGTGTACACTGGTAGTTAATGCATGTGTGAGGTGTGTCCTTGGTTTGTAGCTGTCATCATAGTATTTAATGCGCAAGTGTGATATTCTTAATATCAGCAGCTGACCTGTGAAAGGCGACTGTTGTACTACTGACCTGTATCATACTCAGTAACAATGGCACAGTTGTGCCCACTGACATTAATTTACTCACTCCTGCAGGTCCCTCTGGTGTAACAGCAATGCAGCCTATCCATGCTGGTGAGTGTGTATTAACAATACCTTTAATAGTCTTGATAGTAATAGTAATATTAGGCTCACTGAGTAGTGCTCTGTGTATGCATGCAGGTGTGTCTGTGTCTGTGTGTTGATATCTCTCATACTGAGTAGTGTGCAAGTGTGCAACTGTGTGCATGTGTGCATGTGTGCACCTGTGCACCTGTGCATGTGTGCATGTGTGCACCTATGCATGTGTGCATGTGTGCATGTGTGCACCTGTGCATGTGTGCATGTGTGCATGTGTGCACCTATGCATGTGTGCATCACTGGTAACATTGTGTAGACATTGTAAACTGTGTTTCCTGTTTCCCTCCCACAGGTTCTGGTGCTGCTTTGGTGTCATGCAGCAGGGAACCTGAATCAGGTGCCACAGGTACTGATAATGATGACATCTGTGTAATGGCACAGGAAGGTATGCCAGGGTCCATCATTGGTCAGCCAATTGACAGTACACAGCTGTCAACCCCATCAATGCGCACAGTTATCCTGCCAATACACCCTTTGTCACCAATGTCCCTAGGTGATGGACAGGATACAGAGGGCATTGACCAGGGTAATGTGGTATCTGTGGCACATGCTTCCCCACACAGCAGCCATGGGCATGGCCCTGAGATGATACCACACAGACAGATGTCCAGGGTTCTCGTGGGAGCATCCGTGGGCATACTGCCCCAGTCAGATGTGCCCACAGAGGTCTTACAACCTCAGCTATGTTTCAGGCTGTCATGCAGGCACAGTCACGTATGGAACGGTACACCAGACAGGGTCTGAGGGAGCTGATAGCATGTCGCACAGCCATGAGTGACAGTATGCGTGACATTGCAGCTGCCATCCATAATTTTACCGATGTCATCAACAGACGTTGTGGGGACATATTAGATCGGTTCCACAACTACATGTCCATGAGCCAGGGCGATGGTGGATGGTTGAGGTGTCGACGTGGGCGTATGCCAGCAACAGCAGCAGCTGGCAGTCGTCGTGGATGACAACAGAGCCACGGCCACCCCCATAGTGCCAGCAGAAGCCCCAGCAATGCTGGGTCTGTGCTGCCATCAGACCGCTCCAGGAGACCACGTGCACATGGCTCTGGACAGGCCCGACAGGGATCTGTGTCCGGTCAACGAACAGCTGCTTCTGATGACAGTACCCAGTCTGGATTGGTACCGGATATGGTCAGTAGCACCCCTGCAAGGCACAGGTTCAGTGTCCATGACCAGAGACACTGATCTGTATGACCTGGCAGGTACAGTCTGTGGCTGTCCACAAACACCAGTATATGGCAGCCATGAGGTGGAACTGTGTGCATCCATACACACATGCGAATTGTCAACACCTAGGGCTACCGCATGCACGCACACACTGCATCAACATTGCCCCACCTTGTACTGCTGTCCCTCACCAACACACATAAGCATACATGTCAATTGGTGGTATCAGTGGCAGACTCAGGCATACCAAGTTCACACCCTGTGCATATGATGAAACTGTGCCACCTCCTGCAATCTGTAACATCAGTGCAGGTACAGGTTAACATGTTGCTGATGCACAGGGTGACTACATAGACGTGTAGTAATAGTATCATGTTGTTAACAGTACTGTGTGCTGATATAATTGTGGGTATATCCCAGCATGCCTGATGCAGTAAGGGTATGACTGTCTTGTACTGTTGTCTAGTGTATCATTGGCACATGTTGGCATACTGGTGGTAAGGATGTAAACAGAAGGCTACATACATAGGTAGCACAGGGGATAAGGTAATGAAAGTATTGATATGCAATGATGGACATGTAAACTGCAAGTGGCATGTTGCCCACACTGGACTCTGCAATGCGGATGTTTGAGGATGTTGATATTTGTGCAGTACTACACGACTGGTACAGGACACACAGGAGCACCCTAGCACTGCAAGCTCACACCTCATACCATGCTAGACAGCCCCAACACACAAAACTAACTTTCACAGGAGGGAGAGTCCCCATAAATGTCAGGGAAACTGTGGTGGCAGGACAGGTAGCATACATCCTACTAAGTATGGAACCACTGAGTGAAGGCTCAGTGTCTGTTATTTGACATGTGTATTACTGCAGGTATGAGCACTTGGGTTTCCATCCAGTTATTGCACATCCTGACGGTACATGGTCTGTACACTTGTGTGCGCTGAGACTGGACCCTAGCCATCTGACCTGTGTATTTCCATGTACATGTGTATAGTGCCTGCATATTTGCAGTTTTACCTACTGGAAGTGGTACAGCTTGTTTGTTGTACAATGGACTACATGCAGCCCTGCTTACTGTAGCTTTGTTTGCATGCATGTTTGCTTGCAGTTACCCTGGAACACTGATCCCACCTGCAATGCAGAGTTACAGAGCTGCTGTGGACTCCTAGTGACATCTGCATAGCTTACTATATGTATGTCCATGTCTCACTTGACAGAACGTCACTGTTTGTCCTGTTCACATGTACTTTGCCTGTGACACATTGCATATGACTTACCTGGCAATTGTCCACGTGAGCAGTCATATATGCCAGTGCTAACTAATCACAGGCACTACACCCTCACATACTCACCTTCTGTACCTTGTTCCCCATTGGCCCTATGTGCTGTTAATCACCATGGCCATCACAATACTATGGTAGCATGTGCAAAGGTCACTTGTCAGTCACCTCTATGGTACAGTTGTGGAATATGTGGGTTATGTGGCAATGTCACAGCTGTCACATGTACACAGTCAACCCTCTCCCCTAATCATGGACGTACAACACATGTATGAGATGCAACCACATAGCCAAACTGGGGACAAAGCACTCTGAACCCAGTACTGGCATAACCTGTCAGGTGGCATGAAATACTACAGTGACTACATTACCAGTGTGATGTAGACCTACACTGACAGCAATCCAAACACGTGAACACACTGGGCCATTCATGGAGCCTCAGAATAGCATCCTGCCTGAGCAGCAGACACCTCTGCAGCTGGCACACAGGCATACATTAAGCCGGAACACAGCACGTGCAACATATAGCACACAAATCCTGTGTGCCAAACAGTCACAGCCTGTACGGCTAGACAACACACCTGCTGCAGTTGTGTTAGGTACCTTTATTGTCCGGTACAGTGAGGTCTTGCTCACCAGGCTGGACAAGGTGAAGGTCACAGTGATATGCCCGTGGGGCACTATGTTCCACCACATAACGCAAGCATACAGGTCAGTCAGAGGCATGGACACATATGACTCAGTCATTGTCCATGCCACTATGGCTGACCTGTGATGTACCTCCCTGGACTACATGATAGGGAACATGGAAGGGCTCTCTGAGCATGTGGCACAGGCTGGTATGACCCTGACTTTGGTTGGCATCATACCCTCACCATGAATGCTGATGTATTACTGAATGCTGATGAATTACTGTAGTTACAACACCCTAGCTGAAAGGTTCCTAGCATGTAGTCACTGCATTGCTATGGAACAACTTGTTACCACTCCCACAACAGGTGAAAACATGCGGCACCTGTTCATCAACAACATGTAGACTATATGCCCAAGACCAGATGTGTATCCCTCGCTGCTAGGATGATACCATATACATCTCACACTGTATATACACATACCACATGCAGCACCCTCACAGAAGACCACAGTCATAATGTTATCCAGTGCAAATACCATGTCTTCACATGTGGCAGGCGTCAGACATGGAAACTATTGAAGGTCACAGGTACATATGTGTATTTGGTACACACATACATCATCTGTGTCCATTGCCATTACTGGTTTAATCGATGCCATGCATTATTGTAAACAACAACCCACACACATGGGCATTCTGTGTGACAAAAACACACGTGGCATGTGTGGAATTCAAAGCCATAACTAACTGTGCTATGACAGTAGTGAGAGACGCAGTAGCAGAGCATGCTATTTGCATTACTGGGAGATTTGCCCTCTTCTGCTGTACTTGTTGGGTGCTGAGTCTGACATCACCTCTGTGTAGAGATTGGAATATGCAGCAGCTGGTGTGTTGTACTGGTTGGCAAAAGGGTCAGTTCTCTCACACATGCAATTGCACACACCCTACTTCCACCCCCCCATGTATTCACATGTGGCAGGCATCAGACATGGGAACTATTGAAGGTCACAGGTACATATTTGTATTTGGCACACACATACATCATCCGTGTCCATTGCCATTACTGGTTTAATTGATGCCATGCATTATTGTGAACAACAACCCACACACATGGGCATTCTGTGTGACAAAAACACACGTGGCATGTGTGGAATTCAAAGCCATAACTAACTGTGCTATGACAGTAGTGAGAGATGCAGTAGCTGAGCGTGCTATTTGCATTACTGGGAGATTTGCCCTCTTCTGCTGTACTTGTTGGGTGCTGACATCACCTCTGTGTAGAGATTGGAATATGCAGCAGCTGGTGTGTTGTACTGGTTGCCAAAAGGGTCAGTTCTCTCACACATCCTACTTCCACCCAACCACACACACACACACTTGCTATTTACAGGATTCAAACCTTTAACTAACTATGTTATGAAACACAAGGCAGATATATTAGCAGAGCGTGCTATTCACATTACTGGGAAGTTTTCCTTCTCCTGCTGTACTTATAGGGTGCTGACATCATCAGTGTTTAGAAAGAGGAATGTGCATTCTGCAGTGTGTTCTCCTAGTTGCCAAAAGGGACATTTTTTTCATACAGAATTACACACACACTAACCCCCCCACACACACTGAGCCTTTGCAGGATTCAAACCCCTACCTAAGTATGATATGACACCCGGGATGGACGCATTAGCAGAGTGCACTATTCGCATTACTGGGAGGTTTCCCTTCTCCAGCTTTACTTATAGGGTGCTGACATCATCAGTGTTTAGAAAGGGGAATGTGCATATTGTAGTGTGTTTTCCCAGTTGCCAAAAGGGACATTTCCCTCACACAGACTTGCACACACGCCAACCCTGCTCACCCACACACATACACTGAGCATTTGCAGGATTCAAACCCCCTACCTAACTATATTATGACACTTGAAGGAGACGCATTAGCAGAGCACACTATCCGAATTACTGGGCATCTGTTCTGCACCTGCAGTATTTATAGGGTGCTGACATCATTATTTCTCCAGAGGTATGTACATCTAGTACTACCTGTCAGGTGGGGGATAGCATATATATGCATTTGCAGCCACCTACTTCAGGGTCAGATATGCACATCGCACTGGTAGGTTATGTTCTATACCATGCTTCGTGACCACAGGACCTGTAACACACAACACAACCAGTTCAAACGACCCCTCCCACATCCAGGACACACACTTTGCTTCCCTGGGAACAGTGCCAAGATATGCAGGTGTTCACATACACCATTCCAGTTGTTAACATCAGGTACAGGTATATTGTGTGTGGGAACTACTTAGGCCTCTACAACATTATCCTACAGCCACTACAATTTGTGAGTCCATGTGCTATGGCAGAACCACTCACCACAGCCACAAGGGGGAATACATATTGCACCTGACCATCTGCAACATGGGTACTCACTGTTCCACACCAGAGTTAGACCACCATTGTTGATATCTGACCATACCCACCTTTCCCTGGACATCCATATCCCTTCCCCACCCCCAGGCAAGGTTGTCACTGCAAACAAAGTGTATTTATCAAAATCAGACTTTACACTTGTGAAGACTGGGGTGGAAGACTTCAAAGGACCCATGCTGGGGGAGTATACAGGCCACTCTGCATAATCCTTGACAATTGCATTCTATGAGCATGTGGAAGGTTTGCATTGATCATGCTATCCCAAATATAACCATGACTCCTCCACAACAGGACACCTGTCAGGTGTACACCAGCCATATATGAGCTGTCCAACAGACAGAGTGAGCTAATACATTGCAGAGCAGTAGCACACAGAGGGAGGAAATCTCTGAACAGTACTGGCATGACACTTCAATCCCTCATAATCATCACGACAAAGTGTTGACAGTGAAATTGTCCAGACAATGCAGATAAGGCTCCCCTCAGTCTGTTATTGATGCCCACTTACTGTTAGAGGTCCTCAGCAACCCTCTTCCAGCACACACCAACAACATGGATGTGGCTTAGCAAATTCAACCCCTGGGATCTCCACTGTGTCCCTGCTTGACGGAGGCACAGCACACTAGCCTCACATGGTGCCTTATGTGACCTACTTTACAGTGGCACAGTAGCCTACTGTACTGGGGAGGCAGACGCCAAGCACACTCTGGCTAAGCTGTCATTCCCTAGGGCAAACAGCCTAGTGTTGACCTCTACACCCATATGTTTAATTGTCAGATGCACAATATTTGTTGCTGATAGACTGTTTGCAGGTCTTTATTGCCACAGCATTGCCTGTTTCTATGAACAACTTGTGTATCTGTGGAAGATGTTTGAATATGAGAGGGATCCACTATATCACTTATGTCTCTGTAGTCATTTAACTGTGTGTACTGGGCAGATTGCTGTAATGTGGTTGGTTCCTGGAATAACACGTACAAATACCAGATATGTGTGGCCAACTGCTAAACTGAGATTTGGCCTAAGTGTGTGAGTATGCCCAGTTCAGGCTTTCCATGGTATGTTGTCTGACATATGTCTCATTTATCAAAGTGTGTGAGCATGCCCAGTGTGAGCTTTCCATATGTTGAACTCTGCAGCCCACCACATTTGTGGATGAGTGTGAACTTCAATAATATCTAACATTTATGGTTGTGTGTTGTGTGTCATGTTGTGTAGTTACTGTCCAACTGCTTTGTGTCTGAACACAACAGGGATTATACTGTGTCTGCATGGTTTGCATGGAATACTTTGCATACAGTTGTCAACATCCTTTCATACTGACCTAACACTGTAGTACCGTATTGTGTACTGGTTCAGTACTTTCACTGTGGTGGACAGTATCCTGGGCTTTAGTCCTATCACTGCTTTACATTTTCATAGTGAGCACAACAGCCTGGTTAGGGGCCAGTTGTGCACATCTGACCATGTTGCATTATGTTCAGATATGAACTACTTAAACCAGGCTTGTCCAACATTGGTAGTGTATTCCACAACATAGGTGTACATTGGCAAACACTAGCGATGTGCCCTAGGCCATTTCTAGTGCTAGTCGGAGAGTGTGTTTGTCCTTCGACACACATTGTAAGTGGAGTTTGCCATGTCATATGTCATGGTTAGTATACTGTGCCTCCGTCTACTCGTGACATAACAGTGATACCCAGGGTAAACCTACCATCTCCCATCCACTCATCAAGATTCCTCTTGAGGAGAGTCGATGAGTGACTCTCTGACTAATCTGTACTGGGAGTTTACTCACGAGTGGGGGTGGCTTCTGTGTTATGGATCATTCAGTACAGCTTGTCATATGTATGTCAGTGCTGGGGTTCAGGTCTCTCATGTGCATAGCTCACTGCCATTCAGATTGTACAAGGTGCAGCATGTTCATTGATTCCAGCTTGGACATGGCTTTATACATCAGGCACAGCTTGCCTCTGGGTGGGCAGTATGGCAGTGTGTGGAGCTGCAGTTTGTTTAATCAGGCAACACATGGCATCTGTTCAAGCTCTTTGATACTCCTGGTGAGGTACTTTTGGGGACTTTACAGTTGATGGAGGTGTCTGCCGAGGTACATCCCACAGGGGCTATTGTAGTCAATTGTAATGCTGATGAAGGATGACTGCAGAGCCACAATGACCTCCCCTTATCTAGATCTGACAACCTTCATGATTAGGTGGGTATATGGTATGTTTCTGTAACCACTACAGCCACATGCTTGTCCAATGCAGGATATTTATCAACTTGTGGCCCCAGGTCTCTCATTACATGTTAAGTACTTACTGGGTTAACACCTATGTGGTAATTGGTGGGCACTTACTGTATATCCACAGGGGTTGACTATACACTTTTCTGCAATTAGCTTGCTAACATGGCTATGACACCAGTTGTCTGTTTCTATGTGGCCCTTTTGTGGGATGCTTGTGTCAGCTGGAGGGTCAGATATGGTGGCCAGTTTGTAGTCCTCTGCAAACTTGTTCAGACACAGTCCTTCCATGTTGGCCTGTACCTATGGGACATATATACCAAACGAGGGAGGTCCCAGGACCAAGCCTTGTGGGATGCCAGTTATATCTGGTCTGTAGTCTGACATGGCTGCAGCATGTCTGACCATGTCAGTTCTGTCCTTGGTCTGGTTTGCAACCCCTCTACTGACATAGGGGTTTATATTTAAGCTGGTGAGCTTATCTATAATGAACACGTGGGGTATTGTATGGAAGCCTTTGCAAGGTCCAGCTACGCTGTGTGGACCACATTGCCCTCATCAATGACCTTAATGACTGTATCAAATGAGTCAAACATGTTTAAGGGGCAGGATCTGCACTTAAAAAAGCCACACTGGGTAGGGTCCGGTGTCAGTAGGTCCCCAATATCTTTATGTCTGCGGTACATGCTGATCGTTTCCATAGCTGTGCAGACCAAGCTTGTCAGGATTCTGGGGTGGTAGTTTGCAGTATCCATTCAGGCAACACCTTTGTTGAGAAGGACCACTGTTGTTGTACACTGCTCTCTGGGTACATATCCTGTGGTAAGGCTGACATTGAGCAGTAGTGTGATTTGGCATTCCATTCTTCTTGGAGTCCATGTTGGACTCAGCCCAGGACACGATCTCATACCATTGCTGCTGTGTGTTTTGCTTTGTAGATGCTGGCTGTTACCTCAGCATCTGCAATGTCAGGGGGCCAGCAGTCTGCTGGGATAGATATTTTGCATTCTGGGGGGGGGGGAGTTTGCACTGCACCTGTCAGGTTGGATGTTGGCAATATGTGTGTGTGTTTGGTATGTTGTTTGTAATATTTGAGTGATTCAGAGCATATCTGTGAATTCCCAACAAGGTTCCTACCATCAGTTAAGAAAGCCTTGTGATTATCCTTAGTGTCCTGTACAATTTGTATCTTCATAGGTTCATAGGTTCATACTAGGCTATCCACCCTAGGGCATTTATAAGCCTAGCCAGAGTGTGTGTGGCTTTCGCCACCCCTTGCTATGTGAATATTATGGCCATTTATGATTTACTTTACTGTGCCTCTGTCTGGACGTGACACAGTGAAGACCCCCAGTGTACATCTACGATCATCCATCCACTTGGCAAGATTCCTGTTGAAGAGTGTCAGTGAGGGGCTCTGCCTAACATGGAGTGGGATTCTGTTCCAGAGTGTAGAGAGCCTCTGGGTTATGTATCTGTCCCTCCATCGCATCCTATTTCATTATGTGTTGAGGTTGACATCTCTCACTCTCACAGCTCCGATGGCTTTGGGTTTTTTGGGGTGGAGCATGTCCATTACTCCTGTGTTGGACATGGCCTTGTACAACAGGCATACAGTGCCTCTGTGTAGGCAGTATGTGACTGCATTCAGCTGGGGTGTCTACAGCCAGGCAGCATATGACATATATTTGAGACCCTTTATCCTCTTGGTGAGGTACCTTTGACGTCTTTCTAACTGCTGCAGGTGTCAGGTAAGGTACATCCCAAATGAGGCATTGTACTAGATTATGGTCTGATAAGAGAACAGTATAGGGGCACAATGACCTCTGTTGACGTAGATGTGAATCCTTTCATGATACTGTGTCCAATATAGACAGTCTTCCTAGCCACATTGGCAATGTGAGTGTCACATAACAGGTTACTGTCCACTTGTGTCCCTAGGTCCCTGATTACTCCTTCCATACATAATGGTTTACCACCTATGTGGTAATTTGTGAGTACCTTGTTTGGTATTTGGTGAGACATTCATACTGTCCAGTGTCTTCAGGACGGCTGGGTGGGGTTCCTGTGTGTGAGTGTGTGGTCTGTAGCATGCTACAGACTGTACAGCAGTTTTGCCTATGGTTAGTTGCACGTGGGAGGTCTCCAATGCTTCGTGCATTGTCAGTTACCTGGACGTATGGGTGTCTGTGCTGAATATGGATACTCCCCCTCCTTTTATGTTTTGGTCCAGGTTTTGGGGCCATAACACATGATATGAGGTATAGCCTGGTAGTGCTGGTGTGCTGTCAGGAGGCTTGCTGCAGGTTTCTGTCATTGCACGGACATCAATGTTCTCCATACTGGGGAGGGCCTCGGTAGCATGCATATTGAGGTTTACACGTCTGGCATTGGTCAGCATTACCCTTATGTTTCTTTCCACTTATGTTTTCTAGGGTGGTGGGTTAGTCTTTTCAGTCTTGCCTACAAAAGGCTCTATGGAGGTGGCAAAAGCCTTATCCAATATCCAGATGCCCAGGGGTAACAGGTGCAAGCCATCCCTGGAACAGCAGTGTGGCTTGTCAAGCATGACATTCCAAGCAGACAGACATTGGATCCCCTTGGAATGACACCAGTAATTGTGCCACTTGTTAAAGCTGATCATTCTGTGTTTGTACTGTGGCATCATTCTTGGTGAGGGTAGGATGCTGCAAATGGTCAGTGTCATACCGGCCTGGACTACATAATCGGAAAGCTCATCTATGTCTCTTTTCATGTAGTCCAGGGAGGTACATCTCAGGTCATTCACGCCAGCATGGACAATGACTGCATCATATTTCTACTTGCTTTGGGGTGACCTGCGTACTTGTGTAATGTGGCGTATTGTAGCAGCCTACAGGCAGCTTACTGTACCCCTTTCCTTGTTCAGTCTGGTGAGTGGGACAGCAGTGTGTCTGACTATGGAGTCACCTATTGCAACTGTATCAGGCATGTTGTTTCTCCTTCTGGCCTGTGACTGTTTGGCACACCAGCTTTGTGTACTATGTGTTGCATGTGATATGTTTGGAGGTTGTGGTTGCTTGGGTGTCTGCTTTGGAGGCCTCTGTTGATGTGGTGTGTTTGTAATTAGGGCCTCCGGGAATGTTTTTCTGTGTTTATGTCTTTGGTTTGCAGTTGTGATAGGTCTATGTGGGACTGGGTTTGTGGTGTGTGTGGTTACCTTCTCCTCCTGGCTAGTTTTGACAGTACTGAGTTGAGGGAGCTCAGCCTCCGGTTTGGATAAATGGTTGCATCTCTCACATATATTTGTATTTCTTGGGGGGAGTTGAGGGTTGTCTGTGTACTTGGGGCAGGAGTAACATTGCCTCAAGATTCACAGATTCAACTTGTTGTAGCTGGCCTTAGTGGATTGTATGTGTGGACATATTTTATTGCCATACTACTGATCAGTGATTACTTCCCCTTTTATGTTTGCTCTATCATGTAGTAGCTTCCTCATTCTCTTGCATGGTTTGGTAATGGCTGGAGTCCACCATGCCAGATGCCTGCGTATGGCATTGTGTCTTGGTTTTATTTGGGATTGCATAATCCAAGCATTCCTGGCAGTGTTCATGGAATGCCTGTATAACAGGTTCTGAGGTGTGGCCCATATTTTGCACCTGCACAGGGCATTTAATGGATTCCACATCAGTTTGGAGGAGTGCAACATTTGCTTTACACATGTTTTTCACTGTGGTTTTCTGGCCAGGGACTGTGGTCAGGATGTGTATATCCAGTGTGATTACTCTATGGTCTGGTCTTACCAGTGAAGGATACACTTCTCATCTTGCCATCCAGTACCTATGTTGCTGATTATCACATCCAGTATGCTTACCCCTCTTGTGGGAGTGGTACGTTGTTCCTGGGCATTTTGGTTTATGGATTCTAGGAACTTTTGTCCTACAGTGTTGGAGCTAGTATAATGCTCCCAGTCTATGTCTGGGTATTTTCAGTCACCCAATATAATGTGGTTTGGAGGGCTTGATATATTCATGTATTCCAACATAGGCCAAGTGCAGTTCCTGGTGTTAGGACAGTAGTCTGTAGCAGGCTATAAACTGGGAGGCAGTTTTAGCCACTGTTACTTGACCATGGCTAGTCCATGCTGCTTCTTGTTGTGGCACCAACATGGGGGTGGTTATCCTTGACAATTATTGCTAGTCACCCTCCTTTGTAGCTTGTTCCATGTTTTGAGGCTGTACAGCACAGTATGAGGTGTAACCTGGTAGTGTTAGGGTGCTGTTGTGAGCCTTGACCCAGTTTTCTGTTACAGGACAGATATCAACATTCTCCATACTGGGGGAGTTTAGACTGCATGCATCTTGCTGTTTAGACTTCTGGCATTGGGTAGCATTACATCTAGGTTCTTATCCCTTGTGATACCTATGGAGGTGGGTTTGTGTTTTGAGCCTTACCTATTCAGGGCATGCTGTGGGTAACAACAGCCTTTGCCAGTATCCATAAGGCCTGGACTGATAGGTGCACGCCACCCCTAGTAGGTGGAGCATCATGTCATGCTCAGCATGTCATCCCAGGCTGGCACACATTGGATCCCCTTTGACTAACTGCAATACTTCAGCCAATTATTGCAATTGATCATCTCATCGTCATATTGTGGCATCATGCTTGTTAGGGTAGGATGTTAATCAGGGTCATCAAGTGTGCATATACTAATGGTGTTACATTGCTTAACACATGGCATTCATGCCTCAGGTGGTGCTGCAGGGCTGCCTCTGTCGGATGCACATACTACACTCCCTGTACATGTTTGAGAGCAGGTTATGTCATTTTAGGCATCCCTGTTATTATATGAGTGAGTCAGAGAGGGGTATCATTCCCAGGGTTCCTACTGAGCCAGTGTATGTGCTATGCATTGCGTCTTTGCCAAGGCCAGGGCATACTGGGCATGCCTCCTTCTGCCTACTGGGGCAGGCTCTGGTTGTTCCTCCTCCGAGTCACGCTCTGCCTGTGATGGCCTTGGCAATGGTGGGGGGCTGTTTGGCCAGGCCCTATGCTGGTCCTGCTGGAGCTGTTTTCGCAAGATCATATTATGTAGCATAGCACATACCATGACAATTTGGGTACATGTAGTTGGTGAGTACTGCAAGGCTCCACCAGATGCGTCCAGACACCGGAACCATGACTTGAGCAGCCCAAACACACACTCTATTACATTATGTGTTTGTGCGTGTGCCTCATTATGGCGTTCCTGTTCAGGTGTGTGTGCGTTTCTTATGGGTGTCATCAGCCACGGCTCCAGTGCATAACCTGCATCCCCCACTAGGTGTCCATGTGGGATGTCCCCATTGGCAAATGTCTGGTACAGCTGCGTCAAATGCCAGATATGGGAATCATGGTAGCTCCCAGGGCAGCCAGCACACACATTCATTATTATGCCCTGGGCATCACACACGACCTGGCAGTTGATGGAGGGGAAGCCCTTGCGGTTAATGTAGGCCCTACCCCACTCACCGGCTGGTGCTTCGATGCGTATGTGCGTGCAGTCTATTGCACCCACTACCTCAGGGTATTCCACTATTTGCTGGAAGAGACGCATATTGCTGGCCAATACCTCACGGGCATTGGGGAAATATACATGATCACCGACATGTACTGACATGGCATCCAGGAACTGGTGCAGTACTCTGGAGGCTGATGCCTGTGATATCCCCATCATATCACCAGTTGGTCTCTGGAAGGTACCTGTTGCTAGTATTCTTAGGCCAACACATACCTTGGTTTCCACTGGGATGGGTTCCCCTCTGTTGGTTCTGTGTGTGAGGCGTGGCCTGCACAACTCGACAATTTGCTGCAGGAGGTCTCTGTCCACTCTATAGCACTCTACTATCTCCAGCTCATGTAACCCATGGTAGGTGACCCTGGGCCTGTACACTCTTCTCCGTCTCCTCCCTGTGGGTTGTCTGGCACCATTTGCATTGTCACCACCCTCAGCAAGTAGCCTATGTCTCCTTTTGACAGCTATGGCAGCCCCTAGCATTTCTGCTCTGAGTTCAGCTTTTTCAGTTTTCACTTCTAATAGCTTACTCCTGTCTTGCAGTGTCTCTTGAGAGAAACATCCTGCACTGCTGTTTGCAGAGTTTTAAGTGCTTGGCTGAGCTACTATTCTGCCTGTGTAATTGCCTGCTTCTAATTGTTTTCACCTGCTTGCTCCAGCAGTATTCCCTGCTAGCTTCCTACTAATTCTGTTGCTTCCTTTTTCCTTTCTGTTTCCTCAGGGGGAGCAACGTACATACCAGCAGAAACACGCTCACAGTGGCTTACACGCGCGCACACATGCTTACACAGTTTAGAATCATCTTATTTGGGTTAAAACGTGCGCACACCAGCGCAAACAGTCTTACAAGTCTGCCAACAGGCTCCCACATGCTCAGTCTGCCTTACACGAGCGCACACTGCCCTACTCACGCCTCATGATGCACACACGTGCACATGCACGCCCAGCAAAAAACTTTGGTGTAAGCAACAGTGTACACCTTCCATTTCTTGACTTTCCCATGATTATGTTGTGGCACTCCTCTTTCCATGATATGTGTCTGACATCTGTCATGTAACACTGACCTCCAATAAACTGCATTTCTTTCTGCCATTCCCCCCTGTGATGTCACCTATCTCCTACTGTATTCCTCCCCCTTATGTATCTCTTACACTACTCAGAATGTGCTCATTTGCTATGTGACAGTGGAATTCAGTATCCTAACACTCATTTACATCAGATTGCCTACTAATGCTTAGTTACATGTCTTAGACTCAGCTTCCCCCCTTAGTAACCACTAAACGGTGGCCATGTTGTTTTTGGTCTGCTGGTCCCTGCATTGTAAATCCATGTATTGCATAAAACCCACATTTGTGGGTTTATAACCTTCATTTTTATGTTTTATACAGTGCAGCCCATTTGCATTATTATTTATTAAATTATTTATTTCTCATATTTGCATCGGGGTACCTTGCCAATGGCCACATATTTGGACATTGGCATGCTGCCTGACACATATGCACCCTTTATTTGGAGCTGACATGGCTCCATTTTATTTTTTGCAGAAACATACTCAGTTGTCAACTGAGTACATTTCTGCAACTAAAATGGCTCTTACACGGGCTGCTTTGGGCTTCCTGGATCGCTAATCTACCTCATTTGCATGCCTTTCGGCTGCAAGTGAGGTGATTAGGATATCCACGCCCACTCCGTGTAAGAGATGTTTTAGCTGGTCTCTTACACGGAATTTCGGGCTGTTCCTGGATCGCGATGGCTGCTTGGAGTCTTACACTACTCTTAGACTCCGTGCAAGCCTTCGTGAATCCTGCCATATGTTTTTATCTGTGTTCAGGTAATACTGACAGAAAAGGTATTCCTTTAGTATTAGTTTAGTTAGTTTCCAGAATATAACTTTTATACACAGCTATTTTAGATGTTCAGTATAAATATGTATCACTTTAGTGTAAATTTCAGTCAGATTTCAAAATATGACATTCATACTCAGTTATGCCTTCAGTATAATAATTTCAAAGTTCAGACTGTAACATTCATACTCAGTTGTACATTTCTAACAGTATTGCTTCACATTATACAGCCATTACTTTTAGCAGCAAATTGACATAATTATTTGTAACATACTTATTAAGATACACTATCTAAAGAATAATTAATAATGTTGTTGTGTCTTTCGGCTTTTCCCGATCAGGGGTCGCCACAGCGGAACTTGGGTCTGCTAATGATTGGCAGTAGATTTTTATGTGCCGAGTTGCCGGCCCTGATGCACAACCTTCAACGAAGGTATGCCCATTCACGCATGTCTCCACACAGAAGACGTTCTAGCTGAGAATCGAACAGGACATCTTACTGTGAGGCGACAACGCTACCGCAGCACCACCACCGCAGTTAAAGAATAATTAATAATAATTATTTAATATACTCAAAGCATAACAGGTCAGGCCTAAATTGTTAATTAATTTACAGAAAGCAGTGCACCTTACACAACAGTTATTGTATCTGAAATACAGAAAGCATAGGTTTTAGTAAAAGTGCTTCTACTATTGCAGTACATGAATATTTACAGGATATTTAATGCACAAATTTAGAAGGCAGACATCTATTACAGCACACAGAAATTAAAAAGATAAATAGACAGGATTATTACTAACACATCTAGCTGAAACATTACAGATACAAGTTAATACAGTATATGGTAATTATGCTTCAAGATGAGTATATTATAGGTATAAAAAAGAGATTTTACCAGTTATAACATGTTAAAGAGCTGCCCAGTTATAATTAAATCATAAAGTTAGAGATTTTAATCCAAACAGACCATAAATGCTCAACTGATACCTAGTGTTAAAAATTAAAACTGCAAGTTTATTTACAAGATAAAGAAAACATATTGTATATTAGTTCTAGTGATTATTATAGTATCCTTTGTAGACCATAGTAATAGATTTATAGAGTAGTTACTGAAATAAATCTCATTTCATTAACTTCAGAAACAATTGTTACAGAATAAATTTTCCATAAGTACAGTTAGTAGAATAGACCTTGCATAGTCCTGAAAACATAAGGTTAGGCCTGTGTCTTCTTTTTATATTTCATATTTTAAATTATACAATTTATATTCAAAAAGTGGCATGCTGATTGGTCAGCCCAACCAGCATGCCTGTTGTAAATCTAAACATATAACAATGGAAAAAGGTCTGGTCGCCTGGACTTTTTTCCATTAGTATATGCTATAAAAAGTTTACTTTCTTTTCAATTAAACCAAAAAATAAAAAGTAATACACTTACAAAACCAGGCACTTGAAACCAATGAGAGAGAGGGAACAGACAAAAAAAAAAAAAGAATAATCAGGTTCATTATGAAAAACTAGAGAAACTTACCTGATTATCCTTTTATTTTCTATGTCCCGTCTCTCCCGTACCTTCAGTGCCCTGGTATCTTTTTTTTAATTAAAAAAAAAAAAAGCAACAGAGATATTCCTTTCTACATTGCTTCCTATACACAGCACTGATGTATCTTGTACGCATGGGAACGAAAGTCCCATACGCATGCACAGTACATCAAAAAGAGCAGCAGGATATCTGGGGAAAGTGGAAGAATACCACAGAGCCACCATACAATGACATTATTTCAAAAAAGTAAGGACATTTTTTTCTTAAATAATTTCATTGTTTAATAGCAGTAACAGACTCTGTGGTGTAGTATATTGAAGATTTATCCAAGATTGTCTTTGTTTAATCACTTGGGCTTCACCCTCATAATTAAACCACATCAACCATGGATAAATCTTCAATATGCTACACCCATGCCGTCAGTTATTGCTATAGTAAACCTCGTGTGTGTTCAGGTATCTCCAGGAGGCATGGTTAGGTCAGATGTCATTTAAGTATACAAAAATACAGTATTCTCTTTTAGGGTTGCTACCTTTTCAAATGCCCAAAGTGGGACAATTGTGGTACAAACATCAGATTTTGCAGGCCAAAACATAGGCCAGTACAAAGGACAGAACTTTTTTGCCTAAATAAAATAGAATTTTAGTTGCTTTTTCTGTTTCTTATAACATTTAGGTGTTTCATTTACAGAATAACCATTTTATGCAACTATTACATAAAATATAGGAAATAATTTTGCCCTAAAATCTCAGGACATTTGCCATTTTTATAAATTTTTTTGCAGGACACAACTGCCCAAAGAGGGACTGTCCCTCGCAAAGTGGGACAGGTGGTAACCCTACTTTCTTTGCATAAGTCTAGCAATGCAGCCATATTAAAGCAGACATCACAGTTTGCATGCAGTTTTCAGTGAATGCACTTTCAACAAGTAAAAATAACCTTCAGTCAAGAACACTGATAAAAACAGAATGTGCTGTACATTTGAGTACAAACACATTTTGTTTGTATGCTTTAAGGCTTAGAAACCAAGGCTAAAGAGTTGTATAAAAACTTACAGGGTTTGGTATTATTAGGAAATACTTCAGACACATTTAAGTTAGTTTGTTTTTGTAGTGATACACAGATAATCATGGCAGTGCAGTCCTCAGAAGGTGGTACAGACACGCAGGTATGAGAGCAGAAGTCAGGTCAAATATCTAGCATTTATGAATATTATATTATTCAGGAATAAAGAACAACTGCTGTGGATTATTTCAGTTTATCTAAGAAATATGAATGCAGAGCACTGTTTCAGTTTATCAGCACTGTTATTGACCTGTTCAGCACAGTTCTGGGTAATTAACAGATACATTTCCAAAACCAAATAAATAAACAGAACCGTACTTCTGTAGTATAAACCAGTAAAACAAAATTTTAATAAAAAACACATAGTTTCATGAGTGCTTTTATCTCCCAACGAGACCTCATCAGATAAATACATTTCCAATCAATATTCTTTTAAAAGTGTTGATACATTACATCATCTTCAAACAATCAAAGTTAATTACTTCTCATCAATCTTTAAAGGCCTTATACCTAATTTCAACTTAAAATGTCAGCTCTTTCCTTTAAAACAGGTCCAATGGACACCTGGTCATTCAGCCCTGGGGGGATGTAGCATTCAGTTGTAACTGCCATACTAACTCCCTTTTCAGAGGCATTCTCTGCCATCACCTTCCCTTGGGTTAATTTTAATCTTTTCCAAAATGCCAAAGGTGAATTTCTTAAATTTAGGCCAAACCAACGAATGCCTATAAAGTGCATTTGTGTCCTTTTTCTTACTCATTATATATAGATGTTCATAAATTCCTGATTTTAATGTTCTTTCTGTCTTCCCCACGTAAAATCCTGTACATTCCTCACACTTTGCTAAATATATTATTTTCTTGGTAGCACAGTTACCATTCACAAATGTCACTTTATTATGTAAAACATTGTCCAAAACTAATGTTTTTCCTCTACACATGTCATTGCACTGAGCAGAGCTTCCACATGGTTCCTTGCCTTTATTGTTCACCTTATCCATTCCCAATCCATTTTCTAGTATTATTTTTTCCCCATCTTAAACACAAAGACAGGCTCTGTTCCCACTATTTTATTAATTTCCTTATGCACCCTAAAAATGCTCCACTTCTTAACTACTGGCTTCCTAATGTCTTGGGAATATCCATTGTGTTCTAGAACAAGTGCCTTTTCAAATTTCTTGTTCTCCTCAATCCCCTTCTCCCTTTCTAAATTTCTACCTAAAAGTGGGGGGTAGCTTGTACCTCACCCTTCCTTAACTTCCCTAAAAAAACTATCTACCATATCTAAGGGGTAGTCCAAAAACATGTTCCTTAGTACCTCAAATTCAAGATCTAGTTCATCCACCTTAGAGGTCATTCTTGCTATTCGTATGGCAACTTTTTTTCTGATGGTTGGGATGGTTGCTACTGTAATGCAAATTACGCATTGGTTTGCCCAAAGTTTAAGAAATAAACATTAGTTTTAGACAATAAAGTGATTTTTGTGAATGGTAACTTAGGAATTAAGAACATTGATTTGGAAATGTATTTATCTGATGAAGTCTCCTTGGGAGATGAAAGGGCTCATAAAACTGTGTGTTTTTATTAAAATTTTGTTTTATTGGTTTATACTACAGAAGTCCGGTTCTGTTTATTTATTTGGTTTTGGCAATTTGTTTTTGGTCATTCCTTTGGATTTTCCTAATTAACAGATAAAGACAATCATTCTAGTTTTATTCCAGTTGTTTCCAGTTAATTCCAGTATCCTGCAGTCATATCAATTATTTCAGTGTCCCACCGTAATTTTTGCAAAAATGTGATTATAAAGGCAATACTACATACCAATATCTATATATAACAGTTTTATTGAGCATAGGCATACTTTTGTAGATATCATATGTATTATGTGGGTAAATGGTTTATCAGGACAATGATGATTGTGTAATAAAAAATGCAGTTGCACACATGTAATGGACACAATAGCTTACTGAAAATCATCTAAAACCCTCTTATAACACAGGTATAACTGAAGAACAGAATGTTATGTGAGGAATGTGCCACAAAACCCAAGTCTATTACAAAAGTTATGAAATTCAACCCATTTCTAGTATATTATCAGACTTTAGTCCTGCATGACAAATGAGAATGCATTGTCACACACAGGGCATTAATGGAGCTGTAGCCATCAGTTAGTTTTTAAACTGTTTATCTGTAATGATCATGATTGCCAAACACTTTTTCTGTGGCAATAAGAAAAAAAATCACTTATGTGGGGATGTATGCTTTCTCTTTTGTACACAAGTTTGAATCCCAGATTGTACAAATTACTTTTAACAGTGTACAAGTCCCCACAATATATGTGTCAAGTCATCCCATTGATCCCTCTAAAGTCATGGCTTAAAAGCCAAGGCATTTATCATTTAAGTGTTTTATTTTGTACAAAGTGTGACCAGATAGATCACAAATAAATGAATGCCAAGTCTCAAATTAACATTGTTGCTTCGTAAACTCCATTCCTCTTTGTTTGACAGTGTTTCTCTTCACTTAACATCATGCAAATGTGGTTGGTATGTTTGTGAATGTCTGTGCACTGATCATAAAACATTGTGTCACAAATTTGATGGATAACACTTGCTCTGTTGTTTGAAGACCTTTGCCAGCATGACAGGAAATGAGAAGAATAGTGCCAAATTCAGGCCACAGAGGTGGGATGTGAGGGAGTCAAAAATATTTCTTACACTTCTTGTAAAGTGCTACAGCTGTAGGCTGCCACAGATGGAATATACTGAGTCTCTGAATAAGGCTGAGGCTTTGAACAGACTAGCCAAGGCTGCATCCAGTGTGACTGGCATACCACACACTGGGTTGCCGTGCAGGTATCATTACAGTGGCATGAAACAGCACAAGCAGGAACAACTTGACCAGTGTCTAGATGAGATTAGAACTGTTGGCATCTCATAGTTGTGTAAGTATACAGATAAAGCAACTTTAACTGTTATGGAAAGGTGTAGATAAACAAGACTGTCACACACAATGCTTTCATGTCTCCTTTTCTATCTATCTTTATTTTAAACCTGCACAGGAAATTTCAGTGAAAAGGGAGGGACATGCTGAGAGATTGGAGAGACTCAGACAGGAAAGTGGTATGTATGCAGCACAAATGATTGCATTAAATATATTGGGATTCTATAGATCAGTAGCAACTTAAGCATGCAGACCTTTACTGCAACAGCAAGCAAGCATGTTTTCTTCTTTAGCTCTTGGTAATTTTATTAGACAAGTGAAATACTGTATTCAGATCATGTGTGGGCATTCACAGTCAACAAAATTCATTTTTAAATTTTAACTGCAGCAATATCGCCTTTAATGCCATGTTACTAAGTTAATCTATAGTATAGCACTAGATAAACCAAGAACCCACAAAGAAACCAAAAGCAGGATCCACAGCCAGAGCAAACTTCGGGACACATATACGCACACACACACACACACACACACACACACACACACACACACACACACACACACACACACACACACACACACACACACACACACACACACACACACACACACACACACACACACGCACGCATGCACACACACACACACACACACATATATATATATATATATATATATATATATATATATGGTTCCCCTTTATAATCTCGAAATACTGAAATCTCAAATTTCATTATCTCGAAACTATAAAGGTGAATGACTCACAGTCCTGAAACCCAAAAGCACGAAACACACAATCACGAGCATACATACACCATACAGCATACACATCATTCTACCCACACCACACAAACTAAACAACTCTACACTACATGTAAGCAGGAGGGCAAGCCCCCCTGAATGCCCCACTTATATATACCAACTCTGAGATTGCAGAAACAGAAAAAAAACTCACACCCAGACATTCTACAATCCCTCGTATATACACACACACACACACACACACACACACACACACACACACACACACACACACACTCACATCATACATACACAAACACCAACATATCCAACACTCACACTCATACTTCTACCTCCCTACCCTAACCCACATGTGCAACTTACAAAAACACTTGCATACACTCACTCACCTTAAATTCCGGGCACCATCCCAGCCAAACACTTCACGTAACATAGCATAAATGCATAACTGCGGATTCAAGATATTCGGATTTGTGCTTATGCACTTTCGCTATTTTGAAGTTTCACCTTTATGGTCTCGGGATACCGAAATTCGAGATTTCAGTATTTCAAGATTATAAAGGGGAACTATATATATATATATATATATATATATATATATATATATATATATATATATATATATACATATATATATATACATATAGATATATATATATATATATATATATATATATATATATATATATATAATTGGAGTAGGCATGGAATACATTTTAGAATGAGTATTTGTAAATTCTTAATCTTATGTTTTAGAAGTTTACTAGTGTTAGAGACTTTTAGTGATCATATATATGTTTTCTAACATTTTTTATTGTTTGATTAGAATGCAATTAGGAGTAACATCACCAGTGTTGCTATTGGTATTTTTTAACATGTGGTTTGTAAGGAGGGGTACAAAAATGTGTAATTGTTTGTGTTTAATGGATTCTGAAGAAGTTTGTGTTGCAGTCTGTATGAAAGTGCTAAATTCTACAATAAAGCGTGGTGCACATTTGTTCTGGCTATGGATCCTGCTTTTTGTTTAATCTATAGTATCTTTAAAAGCATATATGGAATATGTGCATATTTCAATTATTGCTTGTAATAATTCACAATCATTTTTAGGACTGGGCAAGCTGTATAGCTAATATCCATTGTAATAAAGCATGACTGTGACATATAATGGTTATAATCATCTCTTTTCTTTCTTTTTTTCTCACCCCACCTCTTATTTATTTATTTTTTTAATTGAAACATACCATTCTGATGTCATACCTTTCTACCAACAAACAAAATAGGGAGGAAGGCCAACCACTGTGGCTCTGCCTACTAACCCTCCACTGGCCGCTGCACCAACACCCAGAACCTTTGGGATGCAACCAGGCAGTACTGTCTCTGTAGCCCCTGCACTACCTGGCCTATCCACATCATGTAGAATTGCCCTGTCAGCTGGTGTATTGGTACTGTCCAGGAATATTGCTGGAGGCAGTGATTATGTCACCCACCAGGAAATGCCAGAGACAGTGTGTGATGTTGTAGAAAGAGGCCTTGGTGCCCACATCAGTCCCTTGGAGAGGTTGTTCATTAAAATACAAAAGAGACTCCCACATCTAGCAGTCTCACAGGGAAGCAAGGAAGGGGGCAGTGATGATAATTCTGAGGTTGAGGACTAGATTCTAACTGTTCCCACGCTTAACAAGCATGTGCCTCTGATGACCCCTACCTATCCCCAATCATGGTGGCTCCCAACGTTTTGCATCCATCACCATCCCTGTGTCTGTCTTGTTTGTCCCGTTTGTCTGCACCTACTCCTCACCTAAGCTACCTACTTGACTGTCACATTCCTATGCGCCCTCCTCATCATGGCTGCCTATCCCTCAAAAAAAAAAAAAAAAAAAAAAAAACTTTGCATATTTGTCTTCCCAACACACTTGATTTGGTCTAATTGGCTATACAATAATAGTGCACTGTTGTCACCCATCTCTGTTATGGTAACAGTCCAAATTCATCCAATTTTCTATACATAGTCACATTACAGTACTGAAGAAAGGGGATATCTGTGGTTCTTTTCTAATTCCCTCCTACAAATTCCTATATTGATTCCCATTTGTTCTTCCCTCTATTGCCCTCCCCCATTTCCCACTTTCCTATCAACCCCATTTTCACACAATTAATCTCGTCAAAAAATAGAATTACACACCACACACATGCCCAAAAATGGCCCATAAAAAAGCCTTCCCTTTTTGTCCTCTGCACTTGCTCACAGTTTAGCATTGTGCACCAATGCAGAGCAGCAGCGAATGCCTCTAAACATCCTATGTCAATATCTGGTTAGTTTTTGCCAATGACCGCATTAGTCTGGCTATCTCTGTGAAATGGTT
>NC_056728.1:1905179855-1905319855 GCF_019279795.1 Protopterus annectens
ATGCAACAGACTTCATCAGACAAAAAAACAGCTTTAAAAACACACATATATATATATATATATATATATATATATATATATATATATAGTATACCAATAATTCAAATAAGCCAATGGGTGAACATCTCATGAATAAATAATGCATCCTGAACGGAGAAAATATGTAGCTTCATATAAAAAAAATGTATAGCTTCATGTAAACATATACATAAAAATGTGTGTAATGTTGAATATATAAATATAAATATATATATATATAATATTTAATCACTGGGGTTTAAAAAAAGCAGAAACTGTAAATATAAACATAAAGGCAGAAAGAGTTCAACCTACTTTACTATAGAAATGCTTGCAAATACTCCCATCTAGTGATCAAGGTGGAGATAGCAAGTATCCTGAAAATAGCAGGAATCCTAAAATTATCATTTCATACAAACCCATAAAAACAATAGTTCATTAAAATTGTATGTATTACCTATAATATTTAAAAAAAGTGATCTTTAAAATGTAAAATGAAATGTTACTAAAGATCAAATAAATACTTACAATATTATTAGATAATAATTTAAATATATAATATCCAACATAATAAAGTGTAAGTAAAAAAGTATAAATATATATAACTATAAATATAACTTTAAAAATGACTTAAAAATTCTATATAACATGATTGTTTAGATTTTAAATTTTTTTTTTAAAAAACTTTTTCTTAAAATTGAATGGGCGGTGGACCTTCACAATCTAGCAGCCCTCATTTTTAAACTGGGGGAAGGGAAATATTGTCATTCAGTCCTGGGGACCTACTGGCTTCAAGAATGATTTGCCAATACAATTCTCGATATTCAATCTTTGTTTCCCATAACCCACCCCTCTCAAGCTACATATTTTCTCCATTCAGGATGCATTATTTATTCATGAGATGTTCACCCATTGGCTTATTTGAATTATTGGTATACTATATATATATATATATATATATATATATATATATATATGTGTGTTTTTAAAGCTGCTTTTTTGTCTGATGAAGTCTGTTGCATTGACGAAAAACGCGTTGTGATTGTTTAAGCGTTTCACGTTTGTGTTTGGGTTGCTTCAATAAACCTTGCCATTCTACTTCAGCTGTCCGGGGCCTGGCTTCTCCTCTTTTCAGTGCTTTGTCGATTGTTTATATAGTAATATTATGTCATAATGATTATACTGGCATATATGCCTGGATTCATCCATATGTTGTAATGCTGTAATATGCATACACATATGACATGTTCAGATTTACTTGCAGCTTTGGGGGACTCGTATGCAGAACTCTTTTGCTATTCACAAGGATTACCCAGGTGTTCCTCAGCAGCACTGTGGGACTGTCAGCATTTGTGACATTAAATGTTCTGCATGAACTACATCCAAGTTATAATATGTCCATATATGGTGTCAGAGCTCTCACACACACATTTACACTAATAAACATATAGGCATATGATGTATAACTAATGTAATGACATGAAATAGGTTAGGTCGTATGACGTTGTTAGCAGTTCTACTGTGTTGCACGTGATTCATACCCAGTGTTGTATTTGGAGGTAACATCACAAAGGATTTTGAAACTACATCTGAAATCTTAAGGGGAGTACCCAGCTATGCGCATATCTGGTTGTGGATTGCACCACCCATACTCAACCAGGGAAAATAGACAACCTGCTAGCTGACAGATTTAGATCAAACTTCAACCCCCTGTCCCCACCAGTCATCAGCCAAATTATCATTGGCACCATTCCTCAGCCTATTATCCCAAGAGATCAGGTAATCCATGCCTTCTATAAGGCTGAACACACAGTATCAATGGGTCCTGACAGCATCTCAGCCTAGCATTCCCACTTGGATCCATATTTAACCACAACCTCCCAACAGGCTATGTTCTGGCAGAATGGTGGACAGCACCAGTCATCCCTCTGCACAAGGGGGGATCATCAATATAAGCCAGGGAACTATATACACATAAGACTGAATAGCTTGATCAGTAAGGCCTGAATAGCCTAATCAGTAAGGCCATGGAAATAATCACCGTGGATTTTATCAACAAGGACATACAGTGTGTAACCTCCCGACTCTGGAACCTGCCCAGTTGGGATTTGTTAAAGGTGTATCATGTCTGTTAAATCTGGTTGACTTCTTTGAGAAGGTCACCAAGGCCATGGATGAGAGAAAGACTGTGCATCCCACCTAACTTGATATGGCCAAGGCATTTGACACAATTCCCCACTCAGGTATTATAGAGAAACTCTCTCAAAAGGGCATAGAATCCTACATCACCAGGTGGGTAGCCAAATGGCTCAATGAAAGGACACACTCTTTCAAATTGGTTGAATTTACCTCTAGCTAGAGGCCAGTCACCAGAGGCATGCCACAGTGTTCTGTACTGGACCCTTTCCTGTTCGGTATTTATTTCTCAGAAATAAATGCAAACATAGACAATATTTGAACAAGTTTACAGCTGACTGCAAATTGGAGGCAATCATTGAATCTGTGAACAATACTGATACACTGCAGATAGGATTACCATACACAAATGACTGTTGCCAGAGCCATGGAAAGAAACCAAATGCAAAAAAAAAAAAAATTCAAAATGATTCCCTTTTAGAAAGCAAATACTCCACCTAATTACAATATAGACAGCACTCCCTTAAGAGTAGACCCAGTAGGACATGATCTGGATACTCAGGTTTATACTAATCTGAACTTCAACTACCCTGTGGCCACAGCGGTGAGAAAGTCCTTCTATGTTACACAATTCATAAGTAAGGGCATGTCATTCAGAGCAACATACATTAGAATTCCATTGTACTCAGCCCTCATCATGCCAATAATTGAGTACAATACATCATTTGGCATGTACCTCACCACACATCTGTAACAGCTGGAGTGAACACAGAGATTTCTCACCCAGATGATACAGGTTATAAAAAACAAGTTATATATGGAAAGACTGAATGCTCTATCACTATATTTTTCCCCTACAGATTACTAAGGGGTGATCTATATCTGGCCTACAGGGCAGTGTCCAATCCAGCCTTGATGGAAATGTTACATATTCATAAACCAAACTACACGAAGGTCACTCATTCCAAGAATCTTAACCTAGCCTCTGACATAAATAAATCATGTTGGAGAGATACCCCTTTTGGAACAAGCTTTGCGTTCATATAAAGAAAAGCCCTTCCCTGATCCTCTTCAAGCACATCCTAGAGCAATGAATGTGTAATCATAAATTAACTCCGAGGTTGGTGCCCATGTCCGTCATGGGCAGAGGCAGTCAGTATTACATACCATAGCATAGGCTCATACTTCTGTGAACTTTGTTCACCTAGCTGTTGAAAATTGTTAAACACATGTTAAATTTGCTTGGCTTGTATGAGCTCTTGGTTCATTAGCCTAGTACTCTCCTAGGAACCTATGATGTGTAATTTTAGCCTAGGCACAGCTATAGTGTGATTGTACTGCATCACAGATGTACCACTGCATCACAACAGTATTACCATGTGATAGTTTGCATGAACACATATGGATGTATGTCAGGATTTCATGGCAGTATAACATTTTGACTGGCAATGTATGTGCCACGTCTTGAGTTCTGACATGAGTTTATAGTGGGTGCTCCATGTATTGTTTGGCATGTGAACAATATCACGGTGATAGCTTCCTTGATCATTGATGTTGAACCTGGTTGACTTCTTTGAGACTGTTACCAAGGCCCTGGATGAAGGAAAGTCAATACATACCTTGACTTGGCCAAGGCCTTTGACACAATCCCCGACTCGGGCATCATCAAAAAGACAACACAACTTGATATAAGTCCCTATCGCATCAGGTGGGTGGCCAACTGGCACACCAACAGGACCCTCAAGGTCAAAACAGGTGCCTGCACCTCTGATAGCAGACCTGTCCCTAGTGGAATTTCACAGGGATCTATCCTGTGACCCCCTAGTGTTTAGCATCTACTTTTTAGAGGTCCTGGCAAAGACAAAAGACCTGTAGCTAACCAGGTGTGCAAACAACTGTAAGATGGGTGCTGTCATTGACTTCCAAATGATGTTAACATACCGCAAGCCTGTCTCACAGCAACTAACAACTGATGCTAAAGTCATGCCCTCAAACTAAACACAAAAAAATGTATCATTATACCATTCAGCAAAAACACGGCCCCTACTGATTATCACATCAACAGCAACCCCATAAACACACTGTGGTGGGAGACCTGGGTACTCAAGTTTATAACAATCTCACATTCAACCATCATGTAGTGACAGTGGTCAGAAAAGCCTTTTACTTGGTTCATCTCATAAGTAAAGGGATTATATACAGAAAAAAGGAGGTTATTACCTCTCTATACTCATCCCTCATTATACCAATAATTTAGTATAATGCACTGTTTGGTATGTACCTCTCCAAACATCTGCACCAATTGGAAAGGCCACAGAAATACCTCACAAAGGGAATCCATGGCATCCAACACCTGTCCTATGTGGACAGGCTCAAATCACTATCACTCTACTCAATATCGTACAGGTTGTTCAGAGGTGATCTGTGTCATACCTACAAGGCAATCTCGGACCCTGCCCTACTAGAGATGCTCCATATCCATAAGTCTAACTCCTTGCGCATTACCTGCTCAAAAGGCCTGAATCTAATATGCAACATCAACAAAACCTGCTAGAAAAACAGGTTTGCCTCCCAGAGGCTGCCCCATCTCTAGAATAAACTTCCCATACACGTCAAACAGAGTACCTAGCTGACCCTCTTCAAGCACGGCCTTGATGAATGGATGGGAAATCACAAATTTGTCCCAGGGGTTCCACCTGTGTCCCTCACTGACAGGGCTGACAGGTGCTGACTGAGGTTCTTTTTTGGGGATAAACTCTTGGCTAGGCTTCTAAGGGCCCCAGGGCCATTAGCCTAGTAACCTCCTATGATCCTATGATCACTTCTTAATTCACACATCAACTGCAGATACTTCAGACAATATCCATTGGTATTGTGTGTGTCATGTCAGATGCTTGCAATACCCATTGTTTATAGGGAATCCACTCATAATAGTGTGGTGCTTGTATGTGTTGTTATCTGTATGGTTGATACCTACATCAGCTAGGGATGCTTTAGTCAAGTGTATCACTTTTGGCACATTGAGCTCTGAAACATGTGGTAGGCCATATAGAACTATTTTAGGGATGTATATCCATGAGGGTTTGACAATGCAGATTTCCCTTCAAGGTGTTCTACTAGATGCTTGTGTGATATGTCTTTGTGTTGCACCCAGTAAACACACAGCTCAGTGATGACATTGATGGCATGGGTGTGATTCTTGCAGGTGGTGATTGTGGCTTCTGTGCTATGCAAACCTATTAACTGGCCATGATCAGCCTGATTCCACCTCCACTTTTACCACTGTTCCTTTTAAACCATCCAAAATTGGTTATTTTTGGGGAATGGGTGGTGAAATCCACTTATAGAATAATGACAGTCAATACAACTGTACATGTCTGTTCATGAAGAACACGTATAATAAGTTACACTCACATATTCTGTCAATGCTGCAGATTAATGGTCAGAATATTGTGAAAGTGCTTATGATTGTGCTTCTTTCTGTCTAAATTTGTCCAGGAATCTGTTGCTATGTGTCACTTATTGTTTGAGAGTTATGGTGACATGTCAATCATATTCAAGCAAGTTATTCTTCAGATCCTGAGTGTATGCACATACCCTTAATTTATATAACAGTCTTGCTAAATGTCCTCTCCAGTGAGCATGTCAGTGTTGTTCATATTGCAAACATTCACCTCCATTGACGTGTAACCTTGCGTGACTGCAACATGTATACTATAATGTATATTTTATATCATAATATATTTGCTCAGGAGGTATCAACAGTAGTACACATTGTGCTATCTACATATGTGCTTAATGTTATGCTACTAACTTGTTCTGAAAGTTTACATACATTTACATATCCAATTTTGAGGACAATGACATGTTTGCCATGTCCTATTACTCTTTATTCATTCCTGTCATACATGTCTGTACCCATTTTGATCAGCACACTTTCCCTGCCCAGTGTCCATTGCTTGTATTTCCCTTTCCTGTTTAACCCACCCCCTCCATTATTTCATTATAAAAAATTTTTTTTATTGTACATTGCAATGAGTAAACTTTTCTTTATTGTGTTACTACTCAAAGAATTGCAATATTTTACACTTGATAGTCATTGTGGCTGTCTGCTCAATCCTGAAGGGCAAATTTGCTCTTAAGCAAACTTGAATGCATGCTCTTCCTGTGACCACGCTGCCCTGAATAGTTTTCTGGCTGGTGACACTGTTGCTGACTATGAAATGGCACTTGTATTTGCGTAAGCATGATGAGTAGCATGAACATGCTAGTAGAGCCGATGCTCGTCATGCTAATGCATGAACTACATGTAGGCTTTACTCGAAGCCCACATGGACTTTATTGAACCCCTCGGAAAGTAGCTGGCATTTATTTTATGACAGTGATCCATCTGACTATTTTACAGTCGGAAATCAAAGGCTATTTGCAGTTTTTAGTTTTATTCTGAATGTCTTGGATTTGAAACTTTAGCAGCTCATTTTCACTTTGCAGATTTTTGCATTCTGTTTTTAAGTCAAGAGTAGGATCATTAACAGTTTGCAAGTCTTGCAACAGTTTCTCATTGTCACTATGAAAACAAGAAACCTTGGCCAATATTTGCCGTGGGCTTTTAATTTGTCTTTCAAATGAAAGCACTAATTTTCTTTCTTCTTTTTTATCTTCTGCAATTATACTAAGAAACATTTCTTTTAATTGCGTCTTATTTTTGCACCTTCCCAAGCAATAGCATGACTTTTTTCATCCTTTCTATATTGTTCTTTATTTTTCATTCTCGTTCTTTAAAAAACATCAACTTTTTGATATTTAGATACAGTTGCCACATTTTGTTCTTTGTTTTTATCCCAACCAATCTGTTTAAATCATTTTTTTGAGCTTTCAGACTTACTGATTTGTTTCACTCTTCCATCTTGTTCATGCTGGTCCAGTATAGCTTTCTAGGAAAAAATGAACACTTTTTGGTCTGTTTTATATTCACAACACTACAATTGCTCAAAACAGGGAAATAACTTTGTTGACTTTTTGAAACCAAAGTACAACTCTTTACTTGTTGCAGATCATTTATGTGCTAGTCTCTTTCATCTCTGTTTTAGATAGCATTTAATTTATTACATGTTCTCTGTAATTACAGCACTATCTAATGTTGGCATTTTTGCAGTTCTCCATTTGAGCTAGAATGGCTTCTTTAACTACCACTTCAATTAAAGAGATCAGACTCTTTTCAAAGCCTGTCTGCACAACAAAAAATACATACTCGAGATTAGTTTTAGCCTCTGAACCAAAGTGTCGTTTGCAGCAACTCTTTTAGTACTTTCATGGTTGATATGGCAATTCCCAGATATACAGTTTTCAAGCTCACTGTAGCTCCATCAGATTAATTCTGAGCCAGGCCACTCAGCAGAACTAAAAAAACAATCATAGTCATCTCAGGAAATACAAGAATGATGACTTTATTTAAAGGAAGTACACACTTTCACACAGAGTGCTTCCTCAGGTATTAAAACAGATCTTTTCTACTTGTTTTATAGGTGCTGGTCTCCCAAACGTCTCATGTCATCAGTTTTTGTCACATTATTTAAGTTAATTAAAAGAGATGTACTGATAAAGTTGTCAAAAGTACTGAATCAGTAAGTAATGTATAATTCACGGTGACTTTTATTTGTTAATTAACCTTAGCTTCAGTACTGTTCATACAATTTCGCTTGGGTTCCTATCATATCTTAAATTACTATTTCATTTGTTTTCCTAGCATTCTTTTAATATTACTATGTCACCACGTCTTATATCCTTATGCACTACCTACAGAAGAGCAAACTGAAAAGTATAACCTTCATTAATTTCTGAATATGTCAGTACAGAGTATTTATACATAAATGTCTCCTTATTTCAATCGCTTACTCTCATTTATTTATTCAAAATTTCCAACATAAATTTCAAGCCATGCTTTGCAGTTTATATATATATACATATATGTAGCACATTCTTAAAATTACACTTCACTTAAACAAGCAAAGCATATTTTCTATTTGATACCTGGTGTATAAATATTTTTAGAAATATATTTACAAAGTTTGCACATGTAAAATGGTGCTATCACTTTCTTTTGACAATATTTGTTTTTTTTTTCTATTTCATTTCCTTCTAGCGAAATTTTTGCTTCTCATTTTCTGACATTTTGTAAGAAAAATTGGGCTGATCCTACACAATGTTTCTTAAGCCATCAATTTACAGATAATTGTAATGAGTGTTTCAAAATAAGTATCGAGACACATTTTTGTATTTGGATTGAACGTTCTAAGAATGTGTGATAATGCTAAATGTGTTAGCTATAGTCCTTGTGAGTTCCCGTTACAAATGTTTGTTTGAAACAGATATCCATACTAATGATAGCAACATTTGATAATTATAGTCTAAATTATGTTGGTTTGTAATGTGTGTTACTAGAAAATCAGTAACATGAGGAATGTGAAAATGTGTATAGTATATGCTGGCAGACTTATCCATATCTCCCTAGTAATGGTCATGACAGCAATTCATTCCCTTTTAAATTATGTCATTATATGATGTAACAAAGATAAACTAATACCATCTGCTGCGTGTCTCTTTTCTTAACTATTGCCATTACAATAAGTCCTGATTATGTGTAACACAAATGCAAGTTCTGATGTGGCAAGCAGATGTTATAATGATGAATGAATCAAGCTGATGCCACAATTGCTGAACTTCATTCTTAGATATACTGTATAATATCTTTATTTTTACATATAGATAGATATATTTGTTACTTCTACCTTTGCACACTGCTTAGTAATTAGCAACAATGGTTCATGCTGGAAGGCAAAAATGAAAAATTCAATTTGGGTTGCTTTCTGTGATGCAAATGAGCCTGGTGATCAGACATCAGCACTCTGGAGAGTATACATTTATCAGCTACCTAATTATGAGGCAATAGCTGTAATTACAGTGAGTTTAAAAAAGGGAACAGCTAATGCAGGGTCCAGAACCAGTTTATAGATTTTTTTAACTGAAGGGGTCAGAATGATATTTATCACAAACTGTTGATTAAGAATGTAACACCAAACAGAAGTGAGTATCATAAATATGATTTTGCAACAAAATTATCACTAATGCTTGCTATATAAGACCAATATACTGGGTGCAAAATATGTTAACCATAACAATGATGATAGTTAATTTACAATTCACTTCCATATGTATGATGTGTACACTAGTTTGTTACAATTTATATGACTAATCTCATATCATAAATATGTGTTTAGGTCAGTTTATATGTCATGTAAAGTATGTTTGGAAACTACGCCAACATGTAATACTCAGGTTGTGCAACTCCATGCATCTGAAATGTGTTTACAACCAGAAATACAGCCTTTTACATAGAAATGCAGTATGGCAACTACTTAAAGTCGCTATCAAACAAACATCCCTTAAGTGAATCTCTGTTAATTTTGAAATTAGTATATCACAGATTACCACCTAAAAAGGCAAGCTTTCCTTTGGCACTGACGGTTAATAAGCAATGGTTGCCATTTTACCCTTCTTTTTCTCTTGGCTTTGATTCCCAGGTGGTACTATTGTGCAAGTCCCAACAGCCCAATATGTCAGCTCATACCATTTAACCTCCAAACAAGAATTAATATAAGAAATATCATAAAGCATTTCAGTGTTTAACATTGGAACATGTGCAAATAGGGAAAGCATCACACATGGCCAAATCAAATTTCACTGCCATATTTCACATCTTCATTACTTTTTATTGGAATCATTGCCAATGTCTCTGCCATTGCCAAAACCATATTTCTGCTTTCATTTGCACAAAGGCAGCTGACAATGCTATTTAGGGTTGCACAAAGGCTGTTACATGTGAGATCTGAATTGTGTGCAAATTTGGATACATAGTTCTAGATGCCCTTCAGTAAACATGGCTAGCGATGGTGAAGATAGTCCTCCATTTAGAGACCAAAGGTGGTGTCAAGCGTAGTCCAGGTTCTTTCTGGCACTCCTTTTCAAGTGCCACAGCTGTTGGCTTCTGCAGGGGGATTATACCAGGTCTCAGTACAAGTCTGAGGCTTAGAATAGCTTGTCCAAGAGTGTCTCTGGTGCAACTGGCATCCTACGCACTGGAGAACTGAGATTATTTTATGACAGATTAATGCTTTAAATAATATCTGGATGTGACAAAGGTGAAAATATTCATGTCATATTCGTTTATGCATTGAAATAATAATGTGAAGTGGCATTGCTGTTATTCTGTCTCATCCAACCCTCTCTCTCTCTCTCTCTCTGTCTCTCTCTCTCTATCACTCTCTCTCTCTCTCTCTCTCTCTCTCTTGTTTGATAAATTGCTGCTGCAGATCAAATAACAATCAGCACAGAGAACAATACCAACCACCATGGTTCAGCCCACCATACCTCCACAGATGACTGTTATGGTACCACCTCAGGCATCATTGATACCTGGCACATATGAGTCACAAACTGTCAGCATTGCCTCTGCAACTCCTGCTATCTCTGCTCCAACTCTATCAATTAGCTTTGTACCAGTTGCTGGTCCAGTGGTACCCACTGGGAGTTGTACTGGATGTAAAGACTTTGCCACCCATCACGAGATTATAGGGCTAGTGGAGGACATCATGGACAGGGGCCAAAGTGCCTGAATCACCACAGTTGAAAAGGCCTTGCATCAAATTGCAAAACTGATGCCATGTCCAGCACTGACCCAGGAAAGTGAGACAGGAGACAGTGATGACAGCTCTGAGAGTGAAGACTAAATTCTCAGTGTGTTCAAGCTATTTGCAGATGTGCCTGCAATGTCTCCTATCTATTATTAATTATGATGTCCCCCAACCTTTTTTGTCCATCACCATCTCTGTCTTGCATGTTCTCTATGTCTGCACCTGCTACCTAACCTATTCACCCTACCTGACTGCCTTTTTTAAGTAGTTATCCCAAGAGTCCTCTCTCTGTGAAAAAAGAGAAAACAATGGGCACCTGTCCCAGAAAAAATATATACCCCATACATAGTTCTCCACTTCACCTTTGTGTCTTCCTGACACACTTGATTTGGTCCAGTTGGCTGCACAACATTATCCTCTTGCTGTCACCCATCCCCGGTGTGGTGGCTCTTCAAAGTCATCAAACTATATTCACAAATTAACATTTATATTGTAATGAAATTGATGCGTATGATGCTCTCTCAACACCATTTTGCTCTTTCCTGTTTTCTTTCCACTGTGTCTTCCCCTCTGTTTGACCTACATTTTCACCATTGATCAATGACTCTCTTTTTAACATTTTTAATCTTGTCAAAAGTAGAATCATACACAACACACATGGCTAGAAATGGCCCATAGATAAAAGCCTTCACTTTTTTGTACACAAGATGTGTGCAGAGCTTGGCAGCATACACCGGTGCTGAGTGATGATGAAAGATGGTTCAGGTCCTATGGAAAATACTGGTGAGTTTTTGCCATTGCCCACACTAGTCTGATTTTATTTACCTGTGTGCTTAAACACACTGTAGTATAGGAATACAGAATAAAAGCACTAATTTGAGATGGTTACCGTAAAATTTATTAGGCTGCTGGATTTCACAAAGTAAGAGTTCATATGTGGTCTTTGTGATAATTCACAGTTGTGTAAGCTGTTCCGTTTGCATACTGTCAAAGGTTCCATTCCAGAAGTATGCCAAACTATCATTTAATGTTATTTTATTTTACTAATATGTGTATAAGATTAAACATCTTTATTTATATGAAATTGTAACATTTCATGAACCAAGTATGAAAGACAAGTGGATAACATTTTCATAGTGGAGCATTAAACCATTTGCAAACATGTTATAGCCTCGTAAGGGGACTTATTAAACTAACATATGCTGTTTATGTGTTAATCGTGTTTGTAGTCTCCTATCTTTTAAACACTTTATTGGGGAAGCACATGAAAGAATATTTATGAGGAGAAACCTAAGAGTAGCATACCATATAGATGGTCAGACATGTCCCACAGACAAAACTCTTTGTATGTCTCCCTCCCTATATCTCTCTCTCTCTCTCTCTTTCTCTGTTCCCCTCCTTCTCATCCCCTTTTGCTCTTGCATATTTATGAGGCTGCTGGATATAATGTTCACCTTAGATGATTTTACAATTGTCTTTATTATGATGTAGTCTAATATCTACATAATCCCTTTTGTCAATGTGTAGTTACTGGCCCTTCAACTGTGTTATTTAAAGTCTGAGAGCTAGGTGTTTCTATGCGGTGTACTGAGATAATGCTATGGTTTATAGTGTCAAGGGTTCTAATCCATCATTATGTCAAAGTCTTATTGACTGATTTTTATAGAACTCTTGCATGTAACTGTTGGCTTCATATTTTATTAGCCCAACATTGTCCTGCTTCTTTCTTAATCTGCATGCTCTGTATTGTGAACACTTTATTGTAGACAGCATGACAAACTAATGATGACAAACCCAAAAGTGACACACAACAAAGATATCCATGACCTTTAAGCATAAAAGTTTTCTGTATGTCTCACTCTCCCCTTCTCTTTCTCTTTAACTCCTCCCACCCTTTTGTGTTCTCAGTCTCTGTCCTCAGCATTTGCACTATGCCAGGCATTGAGCAACAATACTGACTGATGGTAAATAGCAGTCCATGTCTTACGGAAGAAGTGGTTGAGTTTTGCCTTAGACCAATCTACTACAGCTATATCCATGAAAATACTCTTATGTCAGCTGAGTTACAGCAAAACAGACTAAAAGTAATAAAAGTATGATACAGTTATTCTCATATATCTATGAAGCTGTTGAATGTTAAACACACTGTAAGGGATGTTACAATTTTAAAGCTGATATAACTGTGATAAAGGCTGATGCCTATCATTGGGGGGGGTTCTTTGATTGTTTTTAGCTTGTAGTAATCTGCAAACTTGACTAGAAAGAGACCCTTGGCATTGGACTTGACTTCTGAAAAATATATACCAAAGAGAAGTGGAACCAGCGCAGAACCTTGGAAGACTCCATTGGTGACCATCCTCTTTTTGGAAGTGGTTTCTACACTCCTAACTTTCTTGGTCCTGTCTGTGAGCCAGCTGACTATTCAGAGAGTTACATAGTCGTTTATGCCTAATTTCGTTAGTTTGTTTACAATGTTTGAAAGGCATTTTGTATCAAATGACATAGCTAGGTCAAGGTAGGCAGCATGCACATTTTTCCCCTCATCCTTTGCCTTGACGACCTTCTCAAAGAACTCCACCAGGTCCAGTGGTCATGACTTGCTTTTGATGAAACCAAACTTGGTTTGGGTCCAGTGTCTAAAAGTTTCCTATGGCATTCTTAGTCTTCTTGTTATGATAATTCCTTCCATGGCATATGGACTAGTCAGACTAATGTTTTTTCTGTTCCCTGGATCTATTGATGGTCTACTCTTGTGCAGTGGGATGACAGTTGCAGCCCTCTATTCATGTAGCAAAAAGGCTCTCCAGGGCCTATGGTTGAACAATGGCTCTGGTGGCCCTGGTAGGTCATATTTCAGGCTGTTTAACAGGCAATGTCAGATATTATCAGGACATGTTAAAGCTTTATGCTTGGCCACAAACAGGGTTTCTAAGACCTGATCCCTACTGATATTTAAGAAGGTTATGTCAGGTAGCATTTCCTAGGGGGTAGCTGGAGCTGAGAGGGGGGATGCAGTTAATCCTGAATTTGTCAGCCAGAAAATTTGCTACATCTCCCAGTTTTACGAGCATGACTCATTTACCAGTTGTGTACTGCCTTCAAGGTTTTAGAATAGCTAAAGAAGATCTTATGGTTGTCTTTGAAATGGAACACTGTCTTTACATCAAAATTGCATTTTTGGTCTTAATTAGTCATCTTAGTTGTCTATTCACTTTGTTAATGGAGTCCTTATCTTTTTTTTATCTTACACTTTGTAAGTTTAACCATGACTTTTGTTTTGTTATACAACCTGTTTCATTTTTGGATTCCACCAGGGTGGATTGCTTTTTGAGTTAGTTTTGGGCTTATTTCTTGCAGGCACAGCAACCTCTATGCAGTCATTGACATGGTTGTACAGAGCTTGTATGAATAAAGGGCCTCCACTGAAAGTGGGTATTGACCCAATCGGACTTTCCCAGTAAACAAAGATAAATAAATAAACAAACAAATAAATAAATCCATATAGGCTGTCATGTTGCCTGAGTTTGGAGCGGCTTGAGCTTTTAACAGGTTATCACTTAATAAAAGCTAGATTACCTTACAGTAGTTTCTAACTGTTACAGGGTTTGTCCTGTTTACACAACTAATTCTTATTTTGAAGAAGATTGTTTTGTGGTCTGAATTTACCAGAGAGGTGACAACACTGGGGGAGTACAGTGTTCTCCCATATTTGTGAGTACAGCTCCAGTATGTTTGTACCACTAGTAGGCATATACACTAACTGGTCCAGGGTGTTTGTGTTTACAAAGTCTAGGAAAGTTGGAGTAATGTAGAATTCCCAGTTTATAGAGGGATAATTAAAGCCCCCATGAGTATGGTATTAGTTTGAGTGGTGAGTGTTTCCAGTAGGTCTAGAAATTAGCTATGGGTGTCATAGGACATAGAAGGTGACCTATAGCTTGCTAGGATATGGCATGGAACTTTGTCTATAACATAAGGATGTGGAAGAACTCCAGGGAGTCATCCTATTTAACCAACCTATAGGTATATTTTTGTTGATGTAGATTGAGACACCACCACCAGACTATGGGCGTTACTGAAGCCTTGTACTGCTGAGGTACTCTCTGAGGCTTTAAACCATGTCTCTGTAACTGTACAGCTGTATGCATTCTCCTAGAAAGGGACAGCTTGGAGGGAGTGGAGCTTCTTGTTTAGCACAAATGCCTTTAGACTTCCTTGGGTAGATTTTAATATGTTGGAATTTTTCTCAGTTTGGTATTGCCAAAAAAAGAATCTGTGGCAGGGACAATGTTTTAGCCACTATTTGAAAGCCTAGAGGAGACAGGTGCAGACCATTATTATCAAAGAAGCATGGTTTATTAACCATGTCTACGCACAATGAGAAAAACTGCATCCCCCTATAAGGACATAAAAAACTTACGCCAGTTATTAAAGTCAGTCAACCTCTGTAGATATTGTGGCATCATTCTTGGTGAAGGAAGAATTTTGCTCAACCCTAGGCACATACCAGCCTGTGATAAATTGTCCAAGGGCTTCATAATTCATCTCTTCATATAGTCTAACTGTATCCAAATCCCAAGCAAGTACGGCAAGGTGCCAGGCCAAAAAGCAAAAGTCAAACTTCAAACAACAGCCAGCACTCTTAAGCTCTCATAATAAAAATAAAAATACATAAGGTGGAAAACATTCCATCAAAGTTAATTTATTGAAACATCAAAAGTTCCAAACACCAAAAGGTGTATGAATAAATCCAAACACCACAAGGTGTATATAGCATACCAATTTCAGCTCATAGCCTTCATCATTGCTAATATAAACAAATCTGCAATGCTCAAATATGTATACTCACCTTATGCATTTTTATTTTTATTATGAGAGCTTAAGAGTGTTGGCTGTTATTTGAAGTTTCATATAGTCTAGGGAGGTAAGTCTCAGATCATTTACACCTACCTGGAGTATGACTGAATCATACTGATATCTGTGTGCAAAGACTTGAGTGCATGAATAACTAGGCATATCCTGGCCCCTGATAGGAAATAAACCATTATTTTCTCCTTGTTCATTCTGGTGAGTGGGGTATAAGTATGTCCCTAATGACTAGAGGCCTAGTAGTACAACGTCTTGCCTTATGGACTTGGTAATTGAGGCTCCACTGGGTGTGTGTGTATGTGCAGGATTTGGCGTTGTTTCTGTTAAGTGCTTTTGGGTTTTCTGTGGACAGTTTTTGCAGAAGGAATGTCTGAGATCATTGGAGTTTGGGAAGTTTGTAGTTAAGTGCCTCAGCATAAATAGGTCTATGTGTGGGGGGTGCATACTATGTGTGGTTGGTGTAGTGTGTATGTGTCTGACAACCAGATTGATATAATGAGTGTTTGCACACAAGAGCTTTGCCTCCAGAGGCATTGTTTATATACATCTCTTGCATACTGTATGTGTTTTCTTGAGGATTAAATGGTTGTCAGTTACCATTATACAAGTGTTACAAGTCTCAGTATTTCCATATCCACCAAACTTGCCATGGAGAAGTTGTGAAAGTGCATATGCATGATTTATGTTCCTTTACTGGGTGAGCTTTTGGGGTGCGATGCACAATGGATTAATAGTTGGTTGGCTAAGGCTACTTTTGTGGCAAGAGACAAGACTGGGCTATATCATACTAAATACTAGATGGGGGGGTGCTCCTCAGCATGCAAACTAGCTGGTTTATGCTGCTCAAAGCACAAAGTAGTTGCCGTACACTCACAGAGTTACTGGTGCAGTTTCAGAGGTGGTTTTATAAGGAACATTTGGTTTTTAAGTGTATGTGTCTATGCAAAGTATTGCTAACCTCATCTGCACAACAGGCAGTGGCACAGACACCTGACACACAGGAAACAGACTTCTAAGCCTTTTGGCCAAGAAAACAACTACATCTACAGCCTTCTGATGTGTTTCCCACCTCAGACTAGGCCACTACTTACTGGCACTAGATGGAATATTCCAGTCCTCTTAATGTAAAAACATTAAAAATGTGTGCTTGAAAGTGCATTGCTACCACAAAACAACATAAACTACCTGGATACGGTGATTTCAAGTAATCGGGAACTTTAAAAATTATTTATAGTGCAGAGTTCGTCTGACCCTCCAAATGTGTATACCTGTAGGAAAAATTGTGAAATATGCAGAAGTGATTCACAAGTAAGTGCATTGGGACACATTTAGAAGGAAAATACAAAGTGTTTCATAGATGGCATACTATAGTTACAAAATACATTCCTTAAAATAATTTTCTGTTGTAGTTCTAAGTACACCATGCTTACTAAATCCATTAAAACAATACCATAAATATTGTAATAGAAGCACATGAATAGTTTTATTTAGCAGTCTATTAACAGTTTTAAAATACTGATTCAGTGCTTTATTATGAAGTCTTTTAATTAAGTATACTCTCTTATTACCTAATTGAATATGAGTCACTGCATACGTTTCAACCAAAACTACACAATGAGCTCTTAAAAAGTGAGTTTTATTAGCTACACAATACTTTTTATACACTTTTATTCTTAGATGGAGTTTTTAGAGTTAAGCTAATATTAGATACAGTGATTTTTCTTCTTGTAAGCAGTTTGTGGTGAATCATTCCCAGCATTAGAAGCTTCACTATGACAACACAAATGAATTTTGAAAGCAACAACATCTATGCATATGATCCTCAGTTTTATGTATTAAGTAAAAATGTCATGTTGTTCATCTGTTTAAGATGCAGAGATGAAAACTCATCATCTAACAAATGGGCACTGAGTCCTGTCAAACTGCTGAGCCTCTAGGATGAGTAGCTGTTCCTTTGTTTCATACTTTAACAAGTAGACAGAAATCAATTCTGACAGCTCAATACATTAACATATTTCAATATGCAATTTGCCAGGTATTGCAGTGACGGATTTTAAAACACAATGCTTTTCCTGAGCAAGGCCTTGACATTTCTAAAATAAAAATGTTCAAACCATTAGACCTTTTAGGTTTATACTGGCCTTAAAATATATTCCCACTTAACTAAATGTATTCCCACTTACATCTTTCCAACCTTGACTTTTAAAATTCATATGGAGTGTGCATGTTATTAGATATAAATACTTATGTAACTTCTGTGTGTGTGTGTGTGTGTGTGTGTGTGTGTGTGTGTGTGTGTGTGTGTGTGTGTGTGTGTGTGCGCGCGCGTGTCCACGTGCAATGTAATTGGGAGTAAGATTGGTGTGGTCATCATGAAAAGCATTTTGTAATTCAATTATGCCTGATAACTATGGCAGAATGCTACAGAAAAATGAAGAGGTGCTGAATAACAAAATATGTCGACTGTAGACCTTGGAAGATGAGATACCAAAAAAGAAAATTACTGTATAGCAGCATTACAATTTATGTTAGTGTTAAATGATAATTATTACAATGTCTTAGGGAAATAATAAAGATATCAGTTTCCAGAAAAAACATTTTACGGTATTACTTTTACCAAGTATCCTTTCAGATAGTTAAAGATAAAGTCATTAAATAAATAAAAAAAATGATTTTGAATCATGATCCATGTAAAAAAATGAGTGCAGTTGTAGAGTTTAGTTTGCAATTGACAGAATCTGATCTGACTCGCACAGAATTATATAGAACTAATTAAAAAGTACCAAATGAAACAAAGGAAATTGCGCTGTTTATCTGTACCAAATGAAACAATTGAAATTGTGCTGTTTATATGTAATTTCTGTACCAAATAAAACAAATGAAATTGTGCTGTTTATATGTCATTTCTTCACTGTGATAAACATTTTTCTTTCTGTAGAAGACAGCAACATACTCACTTAAAACAACAAAGCATCTCTATGCTGCCCAAACTGCCAGCACTAGAATGTTCTCTTTTTGTATGTATAGCTACACTGCTAATCCATTTTTCTCATCTAGGTCATAAGGTGATAACCTACTGGTACCCTAAAGTATCTCAATTAATTTCCACATTTGGTTAAGTTCCTTACGATTAGCTTTTTCTTGCTATGGCATGTTCCATGGGTCTACCCTAACAGCATAAAGCATTATACAGCCATCTAGTGGTATATTTTACTTTTTCTTAGCAGCAACAAAATTATTGGAGATGATGTAATCAGCTCATGATACATAAAAACTAACTTGCACTTCAAACACATAGCAACGATCTGTCTCTCTGTCACACACTTTCTCTCGCTATCTCTGTTTCACACACATACACGCACACACACACACGCACACACACACACACACACACACACACACACACACACACACACACACACACACACACACACACACACACTCGCTCATAGACAAGGGTGCTCACTGACTGCACCAAATGTCTAACCCTCTGCACTATTGCAATACTTTATATCTATGTGTTGACCTAGGACTGAATATCCATTCTTGGACTGAATGTTGCACAGGAAGGTATAGACCTTATGAATATGAATATGTAGACTTAGCCACTGACTGGTATTCTAGTTATCTAGCTGTACTATGCACGCAAAGGCTTACCTTTCCATCTGAGATTAGAATTATATGCATGATATCTTCATGCACTGCTATGAGAATACATAGCCTATGTAGCTGAAAAAGTGCATGCTATACTTTAGAGAGCAAGTTGGACAAGTGTCATATGTGATGAAATGCTCTCGCTGTTTGCACTGTATCTGTTTTAACTTATTTATAGTTTATTTTTTTATTAAAAACACACAAACTCATTATTATTTCTTATTTTTTATTTATTTTTGTTAACTTGATGGGTGGGCAAGTCCAGGGACCCTTACTAAGTATGACTGAGGCAATAAGGCAGGAGTACAAGTTCAGCAGGGAACTCACAATAAATGCAATGTTAGGACTTTTTAGATGGACAGTTGAATAGAGATATGCTAGATTCAGTTACTACTAGTGTGTACAGGAAGAGTGTTAGAAAGAACAGTATCCTGCACAACAACAGTATGCATCCGAACCACACTAAACATAATGTCCTTAGAGGACAGGTTTTTTCGTATAATGCATCTCCATAATAATGAAGTTGACTTGGATATTGCTCTAGCTTCTCTGAAAGATGAATTTTTAAGCAGGGGCTATAAGAATAATATCATAGATACGCAGATTTCAGAATCTTGGAAGGAGAGGTTGGATAGATGCAGACCATTTTATGGCACAAACTCTAACACAGTGTCTATGCAGATGCCTAATGGCATAGATGAGTGTGAGTCTGTGAACAACACTGAAAGAACTAAACTGAGAATGCTTCTGACTTTTGCTAGTAACATCAATATGGTATGTGATGTTATTAGTACAAATTGGGACATCTTACTAACAATACCAGAGTTACTTGGGGTTATTAATAATAAACCAGATTTTACATTTAGGAACAATCAATCTTTAAAGAAACAACTGTGCTATAGACCCCTGAATTCTACTACCCATATGCAATCAGAAAGAGTTGGCACATTTGCTTGTAGAAGGTATAAAGCCTGTGCTTATATTTATTCAGGAAGTAATTTTACACACCCACATCTTGGTTTTGAGATCAATACTGATTTTTATGCAGATTGTCACACTAAGAATTTGGTTTACCTTAGGTTTTGTACAACATGCCATGTGTATTATATTGGCAAAATGAACAGACTTTTGAAAGATAGAATATTGGAACACCTTTGAGATATCAGGAACTCGAAAGAGTCTAATGTCTTAGCTATGCATGTGATGAAGGAAGGCGATGAGCATAAGTATAAGTTTTTAGCTGTAGAACTTTTACATGCCAATGTCAGAGGAGGAGACCTTAAGAACAGAACAGAATCTGCAGAGCAGAAATGGATTTTAAAATTACAATCAGACAAGTACCCTGGCTTGAATAATAGAATGTCACTAAAACCATTCTTAAGAGCTAGATCTCTGAAGCATTAATGAATTTTAACCAGCCTAGTGTAGATATTTTGTAGGTGGGACTTTTTCAATTGATTATTCTTTTAAGTGAAGTAAGTCTCCTTGTTTGTCATGTTTTAAATATATGTTTTACATGATTAGTTATAGTTTATTTTATATAACAGTAATTTATTATGAATGGCTACATTTTTAACAGTTCAGATAATTCTATTAATGTATGTATTTATTAACTTCAATTATTGCATCATTTTCAACATTGAATTCTATTGGATGTATTATATTTAAATATTGAGTTTCAGTTGCTATGTTTTATCATGGTCTGAAGAAGCGGAGTCTTGATCCGCGAAAGCACTTACCCTTGTTTTTGTACTTATTAAATATTTCTGCATCAAGCTGTGCCTGGAACCTGTGTTGCTTTTTCTTGGACACTATTAGGAGTTTACATTATTAGAGAACAAAGATAAAAGGTAGTGTTAATTAATGTGACTGGCTCCCTTAAGATTTGAATTGGTTTATATTCTCATGAGGTCATCTCATAAGAAAGGGTCATTACTTAATGTAATTTTCTAATTTAATAACACATATGCTTGTGCAGATGTACAGATTATAGTCTGTGAACATTTAAATGCCATATAAATCCATTGAACCTTCAGGAAGTGAAGTTGGCTTTGACTGACAGTAGTAACAACACCACAAACCAGAATTAATGACAGACTCATTGCAATCAGATTACAGTTAAGGATAGGGCACTATTTATAATTTCAGCCTATGCCCCATAGCAGGGTTGTGATAGTGAGGAAAAAGTGCATTCAGGAAGCAGCTGCAGGACCTATCAGATAAAGCAGGGTAACATAAATTGGTGTTGATAATGGATGACCTGAATGTACATATCAGGACAGATAGAGCAGGATATAAAGACGTCCAAGTCTGTATGTGTGGAGCAAAAGGAATAAGGAGAGGCCATTCTTAAATTCAGTCTGGCAAATGGCTTGACTTTGGCCAATACATGGTTTAGCAAAACAGACAATCACAAGATCAGATAAAAGAGTGGCCAATATGCACTCTGATAGACTTCCTACTAGTATAGAAAAGGCATTGGGGAAGAGTCATTGATTGCATTGTCATCCCCAGTGAAACAGTCAGCCCACAGCATAACTCACTGTTTTAGACAATCAGCTTCAAGCAGTGGTCAGTGAAAGCTATAAAGTCAACAGAGATCAGGCTGAAGGTATGGGAAATAACTGGAGAGAAAGTAAAAGTGTTAAAGGAAATACCCAATGCTCTATAACCTCATAAAGAAAAGGAAATAAGTGGAGATTATGTAGAATGGCAACATCTCAACATAGCAAGTGTGAGGAGTACAGAACAGATATATGGCAGAGTCAGGTATTGAAATAAAATGCATAAGGAAAGCTGGTGGTGGACTGTAGGAACCCAGGAAGCCATGAAAAGAAAGAAGTGGAGGAAAAAGTGAGATATAGAAAAGAAAAAGCAGGCTAAGAAGGCATGCTGGTTGGCTGGCAGAGAGGTTGAGAGGTGTTGCAATAGCAAAGAAAAAGGCATCAAAATCACTCTAACAGCTTCTGGAAAATGACTCTATAAATGATACAAAGAAACTTTATCAGTTTTGAAGACAAAGGCAGAAAGATAAAGATGGTCATCAGACACACTACCTAAGGGATGCCAGCAACAACTTGCTAATCAGTACACAGGACATCAAAGGCAGATGGAAGGATTACTTCCAGGAGCTTCTGTAAGAAGGCAACCACACAAAAGCTACAATGCCCTAAAATAGCCTACAATAAAAGAAGAACAGGTGCCCACCCTAGAAGAAGATAGAACAGCACTTAGGAAAATTAGATCAGGTAAAGCAGCAGGCTCAGATGAAGTCGCAGCAGATATCATTAAGATGCTGGGTGAGATGGGGAGAAACAGTACCTGGGGGTACTCAGAGAACTATGCAGAGAAAGGCATATCCCTTACGACTAGGGAATATGTAAACTAGTGCCAGTGTACAAGGACCAAGGGTCATCCGCAACTGTGGGCAGTACAGAGGTATCAAACTCCTGTCCCGCTGCATGAAAGTTTTAAAATTAGAAAAGGGTGATTGATAAACAAATACACAGAATAGCAGAAAGTAAGATGGGAGATGAGGAACTCAAATTCAAATCAGGATGCAGCACAACAGATCCAATGTTTGCAATGAAATATATAATCGAGAAGAAGCTAAAGATTATGAAAGAGTCTAGCTTGATATTCCCAGACTTGGAGAATGCATGTAACAAGGTCACATGAAATGTTATTTGGACATTCCTGTAGTGGTACAAAGACCCATAAAGATTAGCTTAATTAGTGCAGACTATGTACAAGGACCCAGTGACTCAATACAAATAATGTTTATTCTGTCAGAGGAGTTCCCTGTCAGAGTGGGTGTGCATCAGTGTTTAGCTCTGACCGCACTGCTGTTCATACTGGTGATGGACTACATTAGTAAACGGGTGCAGGGGAGAGAGCAACAAAGCTGCTGTTTGTAGACGATGTGGCATTACTGGATGACTCTGAGCAAGAACTTCAGCAAAGGATAGGTGAATGGAATTCAAAACTGATGGCATATAGAATGAAACTGAATACAAATAAGACAGCTGTAATGGCAACAAATAGGGGAAATCAGAAGAAGCTGAGAACTGGGATAGAAGGGAAAATAGTGGAACAGGTTAGCAGCTTCAAATATTTGGGAGGGGTGGTTGACAAGAAGGGAAGTCTGGATAAGGAAAACAAAGCTCGAGTCATAGTTAGGGGCTGTAGCCAACTGGCACAGCATGTCTGGAATAGTGCATAACAGAAGCATGTCAAACAACCTGAAAAGTAAGATGTACAAAATAGTGGTATGACCAGTACTACTGTATAGTGCAGAAATCTTATCAATAAAAGCAGAGCAATTGATGAAGCTAAAGGTGATGGAGATGAAGTGCCTGCGACAGGTGGTAGGATGCACACTTAGGACAGATGAAGAAATATGGACTTCAGAGTAGAAGCTAAAGTAGCTCAAAATGAAGAGTAGGCAAAGAGAACAGATTACAGTGGTTAGGGTACATGTAAAGAAAAGCAGAAGACAATTGGGGGAAGAAAATTTGCAACAGACAGCAATAAGGGAAGAAGAAACAAGGGCATCCAGCAGTGTGGTGGATGGATTTTGTGATGCAAGACCTGTGACTGTCAGTCTTGGCTGTCAAAGAAGGTAGGAGAACAGCATTGAATCAAGAGAGATGCTAACAGGTGACATGACACCATAACCCCATGTAGAAGATTGGAAGAAATACTCCAAAAATATTAATGACTGTGAATTTTCGCTCCTGATAGTATTTACAAATATTTCAGTACTTTCAGTACATACAAATATTACCATGCATGGGGATAACTGCCTGCATTTGCTTTGTCTTTACCACTATGACAGAGGTCTACAACTGAGAAAAGAAAACAGGTATGGTTGATAAGACTGCCCAACATTTTTATGAGAGCTAATGTGTCCAATACTACAGAAATAAAACTGATTAGAAGCCAGCCTTGGGATTTGGGGGGGGAAGGGTAAAAACCTTGTTTGATGCCCATGAAGGGGTGAGGTTAGGTTAGCTCAGCGGAGAACAGCCCATACAAAAAGTCTGTTAACAAAATGATCAGTGGTCAAGCACCATGAAAAGTGATATATGCAGAACAATTTTAGTATGATGTAAACTTCAAGTTGCTATGCTATATTTGTAAAAAACCCATTCCAGCTAGCAAAATAAACAGAAAAGTGATTTTCACTGTCTTCTTACATTTTTGTCTATATTGAGTATAAAATAATTATTATTAGATTCTATTCATTGTACTAGTAAAATCATCTCCCTGAACTCTAAAATGACCTTGCAGCATTCTACTTTGATGCATTAATAATTCTTAGAGAATGGGCTTACTGTACATCATTACCCCGATTGGATAACCAGCATTCTCCAGCAGGGCATTAATGTGAAAATAATGCCCGTTTAGGAGAATGAGTCCATTGCATCATGGCAACTTATCAAGCTGCCGTGGAACTCGAACTAAGAAAATGAAATGGAAGCCATTATTTTACAATCACTAAACAGCAGTTTTGCTGTTTAGCGAGTGTAAAATGTAAAAAAAAAAAAAAAAAAAAAGAATGCAACAAAAAAAGGTGTGTGTGCTTGTCTGTGTCTCAGTGTATGCATGCTTGTCAGTGAAATTGAGAGTGAGTGAGCCATTATTTTACATTCGCTAAGCAGCTCTTTTGCTGTTTAGTGGGTGTAAAACAAAAAATAAAAAATAAAGCTTGTGTGAGAGACTGTATGTGTATGAGAGTAAGACAGAGACAGAGAGCGATCGATTGAGTGTTTGTGTGTGTTACTGTCTGCATGTGTGAGTGAATGCGTGCATGAAAGCAGAGAGACTGTGTGTGTGTGTGTGTGTGTGTGTATGTGTGTGTGTGTGTGTGTGTGTGTGTGTGTGTGTGTGTGTGTGCGTGTGTGTGCGTGTGTGTGTGTGTGTGTGTGTGTGTGTGTGTGTTCTTGTGTGAGAGAGAGATCTTCAGAGTGAGAGAGAAACCGAGAGTGAATTGTGAGTGAATGCATGTATGTAAGCAGAGGACAATGTGTGTGTGACAGACAGAGAGAGACTGAGACTGAATGTGTGTATGAAAGCAGCTGGAGACTGTGAGAGACTGAGAAAGAGGGTGAGACAGATCTTCTGTGAGTGAATGTGTATCTAAATGCAGAGGAGACTGTGTGTGCATATGGATGTGTGTGAAAGCAGAATTGACTATGTATGTGTGTATGGGAGAATGGGCTGTATATAAAATTGTTGTGTTTCACTTGCTTTAATTTTTTAAGCACTATATTATTTTTTATATATGTTTAATGTAAAATGCTTCCTCCAACACCATTAACATATACTATAGCAAGTTTGAAACAGTAGGTGGAGGAACTATTTTATATTAAAAATATATTAAAAAAATATAGTACTTAAAAAAATAAATAAGCAAGTAAAACACAACTATTTTACAGAGAGACCATTTTCTAAGCACAATAATGCCCTCCTGGGTGTGTGTTAATGTGTAATTAATGCCCTTTCAGGGGTGTAGAGGCCATCCACCTATGGTGCCGGCCCTCATGACACCCCTGGCGGGCATTAATTACACATTAACACACACCCTGTCAGGCATTATTGCTTGCTTATCTAGAGTGTATAATTGGTTTTATTATGAAATGTGGAAACACTTTTTAAAAATGCTACTAAGTATGAACATAATGCAAAATTTTACTAAATAAACTTATTTTATAAAAAATGTGTATACAAATATGCTTATTTACTGTAACTTCACCATTTATAAAATGGAGCACTGTAAGATAATATCTATGTCAGCTTTCTTTAAGAAACACTTATTAAGAAAAATCACCAGACTTCTGGCTTCAGTTTTCTGTGACCGTCACATTTTGCATTTCTGATTACTTGTCTGGCATGTTAAAGGGTCAATTGTTTGAAGTACAATTACTCATCTATTGAGCTGTTGGAGTAATGAATTAGGAAATCTGTGCTTTTTGGCACATATTGACACTTTGCAATCTTTTTATTAATTAATATAATTAACTGTTATATCATGGCATTTTAAGGAATTAAATGTTTTCCATGGTCATGATTGTAGATTACTGTGAATTATGCAGTTGCAGAAATATTAATTTCAAAAATGTTTCCTATGCCTGAATCTGTGGATTTTTCATAAAATAATTTTGTATTACAAACATTTACTTGACCAAATTGGGCCCCCTAGACATATGCTGTTTTCACATAAGGTTATATTTATGTAGATTTAGATACATTTGTTAGAGTAACAAGAAGTTCCTTCCCTTCCTTTTTTATATATTCTGTGGCATTTTTAATAGCTGTATACAACACTACTTGCTCAGCAACATCGGAACTCTGTGCAATGTGTTATCCCAAGGAGAACCTCAGGTGTACATCGGCCTGTCGTGCTCATAGTTGAATGGGATTTTACTCTTATTCACAGTTAAGCCACTTGAATGCAAGTGCAGTACAAATAATTGTACTGCTATTTCTTCTTACATAATTCATCATTTTAAAGCAAACATCACCATAGAGGTTCTTTAATAGCAAAACGTGAAACGTGTGACATGACTCCAGTACTGGTCACTTTGGCTCACTCCAGATAAAGAGGCTGTGGATCTGAGCATATGTTTAAGATGCCCACGCATAACAGTGAAGAAATATCAGCAGTGAAACTACTGTCATGTGGAACTACAAATGACAGTAATACTGTCCAGTCAAAAGAAAAGCACTTTTAATGAAACTAAAAATGGTATTTATTTATTTATTTTTATTTGAATGACTACCATGCCTTTACTGGCTTTTCATTTAATTTTATGCAGATTAAACTATAGTGGTGGGGATTGTTGCTGTCTCAGATATGCCTTTAAAAGCTGGTGTTTCAAGCATTTTTAAGCATATGACAATATGTTTGCAGCATGATAGTCACAAAACATAAACTTTTAAGTGAAAAGAAAAAAAAAATATGTTTTAATATCTGTCTTTCATTACTGCCCCTCAACAACATTAACCCCAAGACTTATATACAAGTCAATGAATTTTAACATGCTGTTTGGTCTAAACATCACCCTCTGCCTATTCATGAGATTGACTTGTATGTCAGTACATACATGGTAATCTAGGTAATGGTGAACAAAATGCTAAGTCAATACTTAGTGCCATTTTAAGTAACATTCTATTGCCCCATAGCCAGTATAGTCCTGATGCAGACCAACCAGACAAGTTCCTACCAAATCTGATGTTCCTTAGAGCTAATGATAAAAAGAGAATAAGGAATGGGGAGATATGTATATGTATATGCATGATATATCTATATATGAGTGTTAGGTGATTTATTGTTGAATGCATTTCATCACTTGCTTAATCATTAGTGTTTTTCATCAGTGATGTAGTTTGTTGAAGTATATAATGATCAAAGCACTGAGCAGCCTTTCTGTCCGATTTGGTGAAGCTTCAGCCGGAAACTAGTAGTCCATTGGTCGTTTTGGGCCAATTCCTAGCTCCTTTCAGCCCCCTACTATAAAACACGCTAAACTTGCGTTTTCCAGCTTGTACCAACTCAGCACAGATCCTCGTGGTGGCCTGCAGAGTGATCCAAGCAGCAGAGAGCTAAAAGAGTGACTTTCTACCAGATATAAGTATTTTTGTGGCTTTCCCACTGTTATTAAGCTAGCGACTGCATTTTGCCTGTTTTACTGCTACTTTAAGTGATTTCTGCATTTTACACTGTTTATTGCACTTTAAGTTACTAATTGTTGCAAATTGTTTCTGTAGGCTGCACACTAAAGTGCGCTAGCCGATTTACAGCATTTATAGCATTTACTGTCTGTTTTTTTTCCTTGTCTCTGTAATAAAACAAAAAAATCTCTTGTTTTCCCGCCTTACTGAACTAGAGTAGTCCAGTTTCAGAGTTGCTGATCCCTGGGCTTTGTTTTTAGTTCCTGTTACTGATCCATTGCCTTATTAGGGAGGAGGGAAGTTTCTTTGCTTACCAGTGGGAGTGGGAAGCACTGAGCAGCCTTTCTGTCCGATTTGGTGAAGTTTCAGCCAGAAACTAGTAGTCCATTGGTCGTTTTGGGCCAATTCCTAGCTCCTTTCAGCCCTCTGCTATAAAACACGCTAAACACGCGTTTTTCCAGCTTGTACCAACTCAGCACAGATCCTCGTGGTGGCCTGCAGAGTGATCCAAGCAGCAGAGAGCTAAAAGAGTGACTTTCTACCAGATATAAGTATTTTTGTGGCTTTCCACTGTTATTTAAGCTAGCGACTGCATTTCGCCTGTTTTACTGCTACTTTAAGTGATTTCTGCATTTTACACTGTTTATTGCACTTTAAGTTACTAATTGTTGCAAATTGTTTCTGTAGGCTACACACTAAAGTGCGCTAGCCGATTTACAGCATTTATAGCATTTACTGTCTGTTTTTTCCTTGTCTCTGTAATAAAACAAAAAAAAAAATCTCTTGTTTTCCTGCCTTACTGAACTAGAGTAGCCCAGTTTCAGAGTTGCTGATCCCTGGGCTTTGTTTTTAGTTCCTGTTACTGATTCATTGCCTTATTAGGGAGGAGGGAAGTTTCTTTGCTTACCAGTGGGAGTGGGAAGCACTGAGCAGCCTTTCTGTCCGATTTGGTGAAGTTTCAGCCAGAAACTAGTAGTCCATTGGTTGTTTTGGGCCAATTCCTAGCTCCTTTCAGCCCCCTGCTATAAAACACGCTAAACACGCGTTTTCCAGCTTGTACCAACTCAGCACAGATCCTCGTGGTGGCCTGCAGAGTGATCCAAGCAGCAGAGAGCTAAAAGAGTGACTTTCTACCAGATATAAGTATTTTTGTGGCTTTCCCACTGTTATTTAAGCTAGCAACTGCATTTCGCCTGTTTTATTGCTACTTTAAGTGATTTCTGCATTTTACACTGTTTATTGCACTTTAAGTTACTAATTGTTGCAAATTGTTTCTGTAGGCTACACACTAAAGTGCGCTAGCCGATTTACAGCAATTACTGTCTGTTTTTCCTTGTCTCTGTAATAAAACAAAAAAATCTCTTGTTTTCCGCCTTACTGAACTAGAGTAGTCCAGTTTCAGAGTTGCTGATCCTGGGCTTTGTTTTAGGTCCTGTTACTGCTCCATTGCCTTATTAAGAGGGAGGGAAGTTTCTTTGCTTACCAGTGGGACTCGGAAGCACTGACACGCCTTTTTGTCTGATTTGGTGAAGTTTCAGCCAGAAACTAGTAGTCCATTGGTCGTTTTGGGCCAATTCCTAGCTCCCTTCAGCCCCCTGCTATAAAACACGCTAAACGCGCGTAAGCGCGATTTAGCGTGGAGTTACCACTGTTGCACACAAGAGCAGCGGCGGTTAAACAAGGTTAAACTATTTGGGCCATCTAAATTCCACTCTTCCAATTTTCCCTTAAAACTACCTTCCTCGAGCTGTACTGCTGATCTAACCAGCATATCCTATAACTGAAAAGTTCATCTCTACTTGATTCCCAAGTAGACTATTCTCTATCTGTAAAGCCTAGCACTTACTCCTACAGTACTTGCACCTTGATAAAGCACTCTTATTATAGATAGTACCCCACCAGCCTAAAACCCACTTCCCGGAGTCCTTTGAAAGTCTCTTTATCTACTACTTCTAGTATGTCGAGGGATCAGTTGCTAGTGTCCTCTCCAGCTCAACTGGTGAACCTGGGAATATTGAGGCAATGTTACAACTGCCTCATGTACACAGACAATCCTCTCCTCCTCCCACAAAACACAAATACATGCGAGAGATGCAACTATACGGCCAAACTGGAGGCTGAGCTCTCTCAACATAGGACTGGCAAGACCAGACAGGAGGAGAAGGTAACCACACACAATACATACCCAGTCACACATGGTACCATCACAACTTCAAATCATACACATACTCACACAAAGACATACTCGGAGGCTCTGATCAAAAATTTACCAAAACAGCAGAGGCCACCAAAGCAGACACCCAAACAACTACCACCTCACGACCCAACACATGCAACACATAGACCACACAGTCAGAGTGTCAAACAGTCACAGCCCTTAAGGCCAAACAAAATGCCAGACACACTTGTCATTGGTGATTCCATAGTCAGACACACTGACGTCCGCTCACCAGACTGAGTAAAGAGAAGGTCACAGTAAGCTGCCTGTCAGGCGCTAGAATCCGCCACATAACGCAAGCACTCAGGTCTCTCAACAGCAGGTACAAATGCGACTCAGTCATTGTCCACGCTGGTGTCAACGACCTGAGACGCACCTCCTTGGACTACATGAAAAGGGACATCGAGGAGCTCTCTGATTATGTAGCCCAGGCAGGTATGACCCTGACCTTGAGCAGTATCCTACCTTCACCTAGAATGATGCCACAATACAGTGATAAGATGATCAGCTTTAATAATTGGCTTAAATTCTGGTGTCATTCAAAGGGATCAATGTCTGTCTGCCTGGGATGACATGCTGGACAAGCCATGCTGCTTCATGCAAGGGACGGCTTGCACCTGTCACCCTGGGCTTCCGGATATTGGCAAAGGCTCTTGCCACCCCATAGTGCCTTTTAGGCAAGGCTCAAATTCTAAACCTACCACCCTAGAACACCAAAAGGAAAAAACTAAGGGTAATGCTGCTCAATGCCAGAAGTCTCAATCTCAAGATGCACTTTTCGAGGCCCTTCTCAATATGGAGAACATCGATGTCTGTGCTGTGACAGAAACCTGGTTCAAGGCTCCTGAGAGCACCCCAGCACTAACAGGTTTCACCTCATATCATGCGTTCCGCCCCAAAATCCGGACAACACCAAGAAAGGAGGGGGTGTCCATATTCATAAAGGACACCCACACCTCAAGGTTGGTGGCAACGCATGATGCATCGGAGACCATCCAGGTGCAATTAACCATAGGCAAGACTGCTCTGCAATTTGTAGCATGTTACAGGCCACCCTCTCAAACTCAGGAACCTCACATGGCCTTCCTGAAAACATTGGAGGGGATAAATGTATCTCCAAACACCATCATACTAGGTGACTTTAACTACCCTAATATAGACTGGGAACACTACTCAAGCCCGAACACTCTAACCCAAAGATTCCTTGAGTTCATAAACTCAAATGCCATGGAACAACTAGTCACCATCCCCACAAGAGGAGAAAACATACTTGATCTCATCATCACGAACATGGGATCAAAATGTTCAACACCGAAGTATACCCCTCACTGGTGAGATCAGATCATAAACTAATCTCGCTGGAGGTCCTCATCCCGCCCACCTGAAACAAAAAGACCACAGTGAAAAACTTCTCAAAAGCCGATTTCACACTTCTAAAACTAGTGTGGTCTCCTTTAAGGCCCCTGAGCCAGTGGTAAACATTACTCAAACCGCTGAATCACTTACAAATGCCTTCTACCAGCACCTACAGGACTGCATGGATCAGGCAATCCCAAACAAAACTAAGACTCTCTGTACCAAAGGCAAGCGTCCAGTCTGGTGGACCCCAGCCATAAACAAGCTCTACAACAAAAGGAGGAAGCTACTACAAGATAGAGCAAAATCCTTGAAAGGTAAGACACCTTTGATCATTATAAGTAAAAACTAAGAGCTCTCATAAAATCATCCAAGGCAAATTTTGAGAGAAAAATCGCCAAGGACTCTAAAGAGAATCATAAGGCCTTCTTTAGCTATGTTAGAAACCTAGGAGGAAACTCCCAGATATGCTCAGAATTAGTTCAAAATGATGTGAAAATTACTGAACCTACACACATTGCCAACATACTGGCTGACAGGTTCAGTGCAAACTTCTCCCCTCCCCTCCAAAAGGAGAGATATCTATTCCAGAGGATTGTAGCCCCCAAACATCTCCAACGCCCAGGTGAGAACTGCCCTCACTAAGGCAAAAAACACAGCATCCATGGGACCGGATGGTGTCCCCGGCTGTGTGCTTCATGAACTCAATGAGGAATTAAACCCACAGTTAGGACAGCTGTTTAATCTTAGCCTCCTCAGGATACTTACCCAAGGAGTGGCGCACAGCGACTGTGGTCCCACTTCATAAGGGCGGTGCCTCCACAGACCCTGGAAATTACCGCCCCATTAGCTTGACAAGCCTTATCTGCAAAGCCATGGAGAGGATCATAATGGAACTCATAAATAAAGACATAGGGAACTTGCAGACTTTGGATCCAACTCAGTTTGGCTTTGTCAAAGGCAGATCCTGCCTCTTAAACTTGGTTGACTTTTCGAGACAGTCACCAAGGCCATTGATGAGGAAAGGCAGTCCATACAGCCTACCTCGACCTGGCAAAGGCCTTCGACACAATACCCCACTCAGGTATCATCGAAAAACTCATCAGCTTGAATGTAAACCCATACATCACAAGATGGGTTGCAAACTGGCTAAGTGACAGAACCCACAGGGTCAGAGTTGCTGGAGCCATGTCAGACTCAAAGCCTGTCACAAGTGGTGTCCCACAGGGCTCAGTCCTGGGTCCACTCTTGTTCAGCATCTACTTTTCTGAAGTACAAGCAAACACAGGAGGGTTATGGCTGACAAAGTTTGCAGATGACTGCAAACTGGGCGCCATAGTCGAAAACACATCTGACACAGATATCCTCCAGAAGGGCCTCACAGAAATGGATAACTGGTGCCAGAGCCATGGCCTGAAGTTAAACGCCAAAAAATGCATAGTCATACCCTTTGGGAAAAACAAGGCTACCCCTAGCTACCATATAGGTGGCAATCCACTGAGCACAGAAAAAGTCATCAGAGATCTGGGGACCCAGGTTGACAGTAGCCTTTCGTTTGACACTCATGTTGCTAAAGTAGTTAGGAAAACCTTCTATATCACCCACCTGATCATGAAGAAATTCACATCTAGATCAAGGGAGGTCATGGTCCCCCTGTACTCATCACTTATTAGACCTATGATTGAGTACAATGCCCCGTTCGGAATGTATCTGACCAGACACCTGCTGCAGCTTGAAAGGCCCCAAAAGTTCCTCACCAAAAGGATAAAGGGTCTCAAAAATATGTCTTATGCTGCCCGACTGAAAGAACTCCAGCTCTATTCAGTCTCATACCGCTTGCTCAGAGGTGACCTGTGCCTGACATATAAGGCCATGTCAAACCCAGATTTGATGAATATGCTTCACCTCAAAAATCTAGATCCCTCAGAACCACAAGGGCGGAGACTTAAACCTTGACACGGTTATAAATAGAACGTGCTGGAGGGACAGATTCATCACCCAGAGACTCCCTATGCTGTGGAACAAAATCCCGGTACATGTGAGGCAGAGCACCTCTCTGGTCTTGTTCAAGAGGAATCTTGACCAATGGATGGGAGATTGCAGATATACCCCAGGGATTACTTCAGCGTCACTGCTTGACAGAGGCACAGCAAAATGATAGGCATAGTTTTTATTCAAACTAAAGGGGTGGCGAAAGCCACATAACTATGGGCTAGGCTTATAAATGCCCTTGGGCAGATAGCCTAGTATGAACCTATGAACCTATTTGATTGACCATTACATAATTTTGGGGGCTTTCCCTTTCTTTGAGTTTGTACAATCCTGGAGTTAGTACTTTTAATTTCTGGGGGTGGGTGGGGGTAGAACCCCTATGTCAGGGTGTGTCACAAATGTAACCTTTAGGTTTATATCTGTAATAACTTTTTCAGTGATGTTTAGTGGTGATTAATGATCATCATTGAGTTGATCAAATTCACTGGTGATTGTTCATTCTAATCTCGTGTGTGTGTGTGTGTGTGTGTGTGTGTGTGTGTGTGTGTGTGTGTGTGTGTGTGTGTGTGTGTGTGTGTGTGTGTGTGTGTGTGTGTGTGTGTGTGTGTCTGTGTGCGCGCGTGCGCGTGTGTATGTGTGTGTGTCTGTGTGTGTGTGTGTGTGTGTCTGTGTGTGTGTGTCTGTGTGTGTGTGTGTGTGTGTGTGTGTGTGTGTGTGTGTGCTTTATATTTCCCTGCATCTCTTTATGACAGAGCTAGTGCTGTTCTTCAGCTGCAGTACAGCATCCATTATTAGCCCATTAACCACTCAATTTACCCCAATTCTTTAAAGATCTAATCTTACACACATTGTTACATCCCAGACTTCATGGAAATAGCAATAAAAATTGCAGTAGAAATGGTAGTTTATTATGAAGTATACAAAAATAAGGTTAAATTCCAGTAATAATAATAATAATAATAATAATAATAATAATAATAATTATTATTATTATTATTATTATTATTATTATTGTTATTATTATTATTATTGTTATTATTATTATTTTAACAACTGCCTTCTTCACATGTCATATAAATTAATTCATAGTTGAAATTAATTAACATGGGCAATGATAACTTGCTAAAAGAAAGTGACTATGCATATATAGATGTTTAAAATATCTAAATTATGGTGCTGCAAGATGGAAGTGATAAAATGCACCTGCATTCAAAAAAATGAGGTAAATGCATACAAAATAGAACTGAAATTTTCAGATATCATCCAAAACCTAAATGAGATTATATTTAACTGCTGTTTATTAAATATAATTATTTGCAAGTCTAGTAAACCAATGAAATATTTGTATGCAAACATACTGCCTTGCAAGTTGTGGTATTAAAGTATATGATTACATGTAAACCGATGAATGAAATATTCATTGAAATCCATTCCATGGACTGGCAAGTATTAAACACTGTTGCATCGAAATTTAAGATTGTGTAACAATGGGGAAAAAGAGACACTTACTACCTACTATGTTAAGTGAGTGCACCATTAAAAATATTTGAGTGGGGGAAGTATTCCACAATCTTTAGACAACTTCTAGCAGTTGATAAAGTGGTAATTGTTGGCGTGGTGGTGTTTAAAGTATGTATGTATAGCTGTAGCTATATATGGCTGTCTCAACATTGAGTGAATTGTCTAATGAATGAATAAAAACAGAATGATCTTTTTAGATCAAAAATAAAAAGATCATAACAAAAAAAGGAAAAAAAAATGCAGGGGCAAGACCTCCTGCAAACTCCACAGCCCCTTCCCATTTTCTATAACATGTCCAAGATCAATCAATAGTGGAGTTAAGACAATTTTGCATACTCCACTGTACTGCAATCTCACACACAATGCAGATGAAAGCCTGAAAAAACAAGCCTTTAAAAGCATTCACACTTAATGAGCATTTCCGCTTACAAATTGCAGCTCTATAGCAATATGTTATGTACACCATTCTTTCTGTTTCTTTCTCTTATAGATAGAGATATAGATAACATAACCAAATAGTCCATTACTGCAGGGAACTCCAAAAAAGAAGGTTTATTAATTAGGACTTTCATCTTTTCACAGCCAATGGACCCCTTCAGAAAATTAAACATTGTAAAACACAAGCAAGTTTAAATAAAGTTAGTCGCAAATCACATGTTCACTTTACACCAATCAGCATACTTTACAGCTCACAAGGGCTCCACTCCTTTACCTTAGTAGATTAAAATATATCTTTCAAAATTGACATAAATAAAAAACAGCATAGTTCAAGTTAATTCCAGAATTTAAACATTAGGCATTTTGAGTCTAAAGCTAATGTGTTAACAACTACACTAGATAGCATTCACAGCACAAGATGGAAAAACTGTTACTTCATTTTCCTATTTTTATTTTTGGCTTGATGCTAATAAACTTAGTCAAGCCAGAGAAAATGTAAGCTGCTCAAACAAGTTGTCAAGTAATAACTCATTATCTCTTCTTCTTTCAGAGGTACTCGCACTGTTGATAATATAAAACAAAAATGTCTTTATATTTTTGCATAATGCGGAATGTTTGCATAATACTCTGCAATTATCTTTATACAGCATATACATGGTTTTGCACCCTTGGTTGAAGTCTTGTGCCTGTTTCACTAACATAAAATGCATTACAACAGATGCTTGCAGCAGCCTTAACAACATTCTTGCCACTACAGTTAAAATGTGCTCTTGGAACAAATGCTTTCCCTGTGTTCTCATTATAATAATATGGACTATTATCAATGAACCTGCAAATGCCACAAAAAGCAAAGGTATATGCTCCATCCTTTTTCTATATGACCCTTTCTTTCCTACTGTGTTCATTCCCTTCTAATAAACTTTTTAAATTGCCACCCCTGATGTTAATAAAAGAGTTTTCACTCAAAACAGCAGAGATGGTTGCATTACTTTTCAGAATTTTCAAATTTTTCTTATAATGATTTTTTAAGAGGAAAACTGTTCAAACTAAAGTGTATCCCTATTCCCCAGTAATCTGTTGTTTATGACCATCAGTGACTAGACATGGACCAGGTGATTCCTTTGCAAATTCACCCCTAATAATATGGGTTTGCATTTCCATGCTCTTACTTTTTCATTTTCTCTACAAATTCATTAACTTTTAATTCATTGTAATCTCTGTGCAAACGTGTTTTTAAATGCTCTCATCTATTGTTAAAAATGTTTCTTTACAAGTCAGCCTTGAGACACTAATCATCTGGCTTCTATATTCAGTGTTAGACTCTTTGGATATGCACTGCTGTATTTAACATAGGAATTTCCACACGCTTGTTTTTGTAAATCCTTGTACCTAAGCTTTCTGACTCAGACCTCTTGAAAATGTCTGTGTTCAAAAATGGTACCATTACCTGTTAACAGTGTGATGTAAACTAAAATCTGGCCTGTTTTGTTTACATCATTTGGAAAAATCACTCCGCTTCTGGAAACTCCCTGACAATAAAATAAATAAATAAATATATTGCTATGGCGACCCCTAACTGGGAAAAGCCAAAAGAAGAAGAAGATTGCTAGTAGCCAGTAATGTACTGCACAAAGGCTGATTGATACACAAAATAACCTTCACATCAGACCATCAAAAACTTTGCATAACTGAGGGCCATGATGGCCCCCATAGCCACATCAGGTACCTGATTATAATATTTTTTGTTAAAAGGAAAAAAGTATTTTCAAGAACCAGGTGCAGTAGTTTGCTCACTTAAAACACCTCATTACCAAGTAGTTCATCTTTTTCTTGAATAAAGTAAATTAAACATGATAGTCCTATGTCTTGTGGAATAACTGAGAGCTTAGCAGTTATTGTATCGTGATGTCAATTTTTCACAGATATATTTTTAATATGTCTTGGTAAAGGAAGTTGGGTACTTGGGAGCTGGAACATATGTTGATTGGTATAAAGGGAACGTGATTTGAAACAAACATTGTTTAAACTTGCTTGAGTTTTAAAATGTTTATTGATTTAAGTCCACTTGGAGAGAAAGGTAGAAAACCTAAACTAATAAACCATCTTTTTTGGAGTTACCTGGTAGATTGAACTACATTGATATTTTTACTGTGAAGAACTTACAGTTATCAGGTATATCTTCTGAAATGTGGTTTTAGTTTTTGTGTGTGTCTGTGTGTGTGTGTATGTGTGTGTGTGTGTGTGTGTGTGTGTGTGTGTGTGTGTGTGTATCTATATCTATCCATAAAGATATAGATACACACACACACACACACACACACACACACACACACACACACACATTGATCTACATACAGAGACAGATACATATGCATGTTTTCAATGTATATAATACAGGGACTCGTAATGACATTTCAGATTAAGTGAATCACTGTAAGAAGGATAATGATAATATGTATGCCACATTTAGGAAAAATAACAATAGAATGGCAGAGTAGTACAGTGGATACCAAAAACCTGGGTGCGCAGTACATCTCCTGAGTGAAGTGCCTTGTTTGTAGAGTGTGCTTGCCTGCTTTGTATCCACTTGAGATTTAACTACATGCAGCTGTTGTCTTCCACATTCTAAAAGTATGTAGCAGGTGAGCAAACAACATTCATCAGTGACCGTGGCATCCTACTCTCATGCAAGGCATCTCAAGGAATTTGTGCCAAAATATCTGCACAAGCCATCTCTGCATCCAAAAAGCAACTGTAAAATATATTATTAAGCATCTTTGAACTTCAGTACTGTTGCTTAAAGCTAAAATGGTTGGCCAGTGTTTCACAGACTGAATGTAACATTTAGTGCTTTTCCTGAATCTTAACTCTATGTATTAGAGGGTGTTTTCAACATCATTGTGAAATATACATTATCATAGAGGTTCTAGAGTGTTGTCTAACACCTTTTGTACTATGTTGTTCAGCTGCATTTCATCAGGTTGGCAATTACCATCAAAGGTCCTGAGAATGTATGGCTGTGCCTTTCATTTAACATTGAAGCTAGATGCTAGAATATCCCTGTTGATTGCCATCAATAACTTTAGACAAATGCCACAGATCTTCATGGAAATATGAGAATGTGCTATTACAGGTATCTGTGACCACTGTAAAAACTTCACAAATGGTAATCAGTGACATCACTAATATAATCCCACACACATTTCCTCATGACAGGCAGGTATAGCTCTGTGGTGTTAATGAGTTACTCAAAATACACCCTTTACCTTTTTTTCCATTTTTTCCAGGAGATATTTGCATTTTGTAGTTGTAGTATAGCACATACTCCTTTCCTGAGGTGTGTGGAAAGTTTATCAGATCCTGTCTGATACTGTTTGATAGTTTGTTCTAGATAAACATGCTATACTCTTTGCCTGCCTGTTTCCCAAATGCTGTATTTGTAACCTGACTGACCAGCTAGCACATCCTAGCTGAATAAAGAATGCCTTGTATGAGCACTGTGTATAAGTTCATATTCTGCTACTTGACAATTTGCTTTGCTACAGATGTACATAGGTTCATAGGTGTTTACTAGGCTAAAGACCACAAGGGCCTTTTTAAACATAGCCATGCATCCCAAATCTCTGACAAGTTCTGATACCCTTGATAAGTGAAAGCATGGGTCTGGGACATGAACCATTTACAGATTACCTGTGTCCATTAGAGACATAGGTGCCAAACCAGGGATGAATTTTCAGTTTCCCATCCAGTTGCCCAAGTTGCAATTGAATTGGGTAAGGGAGGAATTCTGCTTTAAGTGGAGTGGAAGCCTGTTCCATAGATGGGGTAGTCTCTGGTATATGCACTTATCTCTCCATCAGGTCCTATTTATATCACAGGCAAGGTTTAAGTCCTTAGAATGGGTAATTCTGGTGCTGTTTGATTTGTGGATTTGCAAGAGGTCCATCAGGGTGGGGTCTGACAATGCCCTGTATGCCAGGCATAGATCTCCCCTCAAAAGCCTGTAGGAGATAGAATACAGGGATGGGGTCCTTAGGCAGTCTGCATAGGACATTTTACTTACACCCAGTATTATTTTAGTGAAAAACCTCTGTGAATGTTCCAGTTATTGGATATGCCTGGTTAGGTACATACCAATGGAGGCATTGTACTCAATGATAGGTCTGGTGAATGCTGAATGCAGTGGAACAATGACCTCCTTTGACTTAGATGCCACACCTTTGTTTATAAGATGCTCGATATAAAATGATTTCCTCACTCTGTAGACATGTGATGGTCAAAGGCTAGATTACTATCTATGTGTGTCCCTATGTCATTGACTATCAGGTCAACTCTAAAGAGTGTGTTGTCAATATGATAGTTACCAGGGATGGATGACTTCCCAAAGGATAATATTACATATTTCTTGGAATTTAGTTTTAGTCCATGGCTCTGACACCAGTTATTTGTCTGTGCCAGCCACTCCTGGAGAACATTCATGTCAGTCTGAGATTCAATGACAGCTCCTAATTTGCAATCATCTGCAAATTTAGTCAGCCAGAGACCATTGACATTGGCCTTGAAGTCTGAGGAGTAAATGCCAAAAATAAGCAGTCCAAGGATTAATCCTTGAGGGACTCCACTTGTGATTGGCCTCTTTGTAGAGGTGGACTCCCCAGTTCTAACTTCCTGGGACCTATCTGTGAGCCAGTTGGCTATCCACTGGGTGAAGTAAGGATTTGTACCTAACCTCTTGAGTTTGTCAACAATGCCCAAGTGGGATATTCTGTCGAATGTCTTGGCCAGGTCAAGGTAGGCAGTGTGAATGATTTTGCCCTCATCCATTGCTCTGGTGACCTTCGCAAAGAAGTCCATCAGGTTGAATAGGCACAATCTGCCCTTGAAGAAAGCAAAGTGAATTGGGTCCAGTGTTTGGAGGTTTACTATATCTCTATTGATCATCTCCATGATAATTCTATCCATGGCTTTACATATAAGACTAGTGAGACTTATGGGTCTGTATTTTCCAGGGTCTGTAAATGGCCCACCTTTGTGCAGAGGGAAGACTGTTGCTGTACTCCATTCATTTGGCACATAGCCTGTTTACAGGCTGTGGGTAAACAGTCATTCCAGAGACCCTGATAGGTCATGTTTCTTGCTATTTAGAAGGCATCCAGGGATATTGTCTGGGCCCATTGATGCAATGTTCTTGGTCTTAGAGAAAGCATTAAAGACCTGCTCCCTAGTGATAGTAGGGGGAGTTATATTTGATGATATATCCTGAGGGAAGGTTGAGGGGGAGAGGGGGTAAAGTTGGAGCAGAACTTATCAGCCAGGAGGTTTGATATATCTTCTGGATCAGTACAGGTGATTCCATTTGCAATGAGCTCTGCACACAGTTGTGTATTGCCTTTGAGGTTGTAGACATACCTAAAGAATGCCTTGTGATTGTCCTTGGCCTTGCCATCTGAGTTGTTTGTTTAGTTTGATGAGAGTGCTTTTATCCTACTGGGTGATGCATCTTCTAATTTTTGCCATGATTTTCTTCCTCCTGTTATACAGCCTGTTGATTTTGTGATTCCACCAGGGTGGCTTGTTTTTTGAGTTAGTTCTGTACTTATTCCTGGTGGAGACAGCTGCCTCTGTGCAGCTATTAACATGCTTGCACAGGGTTTCTGTGAACAGTTCTGCATAGGCAGCAGTGTTCTCAGGGTTTATAGGGTCTTGAAATTTTGCCAGGTTCTCACTTAATAGCAGGAGGTTAGCCTTAGAATAGTTCCTGAATATTCCAGGTTTAGCTGTGGGTCCAGGTTTTATTTTTACTTCAAAGGAAACCGTTTTTTTGGTCTGACCTTACCAGGGAAGGCATTACGGTAGGGGTGTGTAGCATTCTCCGCATGTCATTGCAATGGGGATGACAGAGAATGACAGAGGCAGTTGATTATCCACAACATATTGGTGCCACCTTAGTGATCAAGGAGCCTCCTCTTCATGTTTCCAACAGATACTCAATGTATATTTGTGCCTCCCAGGTACAAACAACTAGCATCCTGTTTTTAGAATCCAACACACATTCAAGTACTGGTCACTGGAAGGTCCTGCAGCTGTCTTCACCAAGGTGTCCCAAAAAAAATCTATCTTTGGGTCTGATGATATGATTATGTTTTAACCTAGTGCTCATTATGGTCAATGCATGACTTGCCTGCATGATATATCTAACATCATGACTGATATTCAAATCTAGAAGGGCATGCTTCTCCGTTTTAGTGTAGTGCAATCATTCCCTGTTAAAATGCTGAAAAAAAGTATCCGTTATTGGAAAAAAAAACGAATGCAATCCCAACAAAAGTAAATATCATGATTTTTTCCTAGGGAATGAAACCTTGTTGATCTCTAAGCATATTAATAAACTACAACATTCCCATGTACTATAATCAACTAAGATGTCAAGGATCTTTGGTGTAAGAGAAATGTTCCATTCAGACTGCACTTAACTGACATATGTGAGACTCACACAACTGTATATTTTCATACACTGATCTGTAACTTAATTAGCTGAAATATTTCTTTGTTGAAGACCCCCAAATAATATTGCAAACTTGAGAGACAGTGATATCTGTACTACTTTGATTGTGAATAGAAAGAAGGTTGAGCATTTTGTATGCCTGTTTGTTGTAAAGGATTAAGCAAATTTCAAAGCTTTCCTTAGACTAACAGGCAAATTTAGGTAATCCTATCATGCACTGGAAAAGACTTCAGTAACTCAACACTTGCTTAGGGGCCTATGAGTATCCTCACAACTGCATGGTTCTTTTTCAAAAGAGTGGCCTCAGAAAGGAAGAAATACTACTGATCTTGCCTATCTCCTTGCAAGGTCCATGGTTTGCATTGATTTGTCTGCTACTGCATGCATCAGCTAAGGCTCCTCCTTCTCTGCCAAACATTCTAAATCCCATAAGGCTAGGAATCTCGGTTGGTGACTCCATCCTAGACATGCCTGCCAGCACCTGATGCTGCATCTGACCCTCACCCTCTGATCCTCACCCTTGTTACAGGTGGTCTCCCCAGCAAGTAGCACCATATAACAATTTTCTGTCCAGATATGTTGGGTTAAGTGGATTGCTTGGCTCAGAGTTGATCCAAGAAAATAGTAGCCCAGACAATGCCCAGTAGGGTAAAGTATCCTGACAATGTTTACTAAGTTACATTAAAATAGGATTCTGAGCAGTGCATAAATCATTTAAATAAACTGCAGTAATGAGAAGCCACAATATTATAATGGAGCAGGATACCTATAAAGAGCAATGTGTTTTGCAATAAGTATATCATTCATGTTTGACATTGTGAATAGTATATTTTATGGAATATCCAAATATATATGATAGTGATCTGTAAGAAATTTAAGTTCTTTGTACAAATAAAGTGACAGAACATTGACTTAAGGGCAGGGTTTTTTCCATGATGTTTACTGAGGAGATGTAAAAGTTATATGTTATTAAAGGAAGATATATTTTTTGGAGATGCACATCTTCATTCACATAAAACACTCATTGTTCCAAAGGTTTGAAGACACATTTAAAACATTTGTGCACTATATTTGTTTCATGCTGTTAAATCTAGCTTTACAGTTCTCTTTTTTTTTTTGATAATTGTCAGTCCGTCTTTGTTGATAAGTAATAACAGTGAAGTTTATTAACAGCGGAACTGTTCCTTTCCATCCCTATTCCCGAGAGAGACAGTATATGAGTTGTAGTCTGCCACAGAGTTAAAGCTGAAAACAGAATCAGTGCTGTGCATTAATAAGCTTCAAGGGATTAATGAAATGTTGAATTAACTTCAACAGGAGCACAACAATGCTAGACTCATAAAGATATAGTTATTACGTCTGCCTAATACTCTAGATTTCAGAAAAGAAAAATATGGTTTATAGCAGCTAAAAACAACCATGGATTACTATTTGCTTTCAAACAAAAGACATTCAAGAGTAAGAAGAAACACCATTGACAACAAATATTGGAATTAATGAATTGATATGGCAAATTAAGTTATATGCTATAGAAAAAACATGTCTAAATGAAAATATATCTCTGAAACATATATTAAACAAAAAAGCCATGGTTTGAAGTAATATTTGAAAATTATCTTTGAATAGCATAAAATGGTTGTTTTCATGCATATTTGTTATGTTCCTAAGTTTGTCAGTTCATAATTTCTTAATGCTTTTATGTAGGAAGATTACTTTTCAGTGTGGTTACCTTTAAAAATCAGTAGTTATTCTATAGGATAAGTAATTAACTACATGCTTATTTAAGTGTACTTGTATAATGTAATCATAGATTCTGATGTCTCCGTTCATGGGGATGAAAGCACTCAGTCCGTGGTTTGTGTTTTAAGTGAAGTTTTATTAAAATGTGAATTTTAACCAAGTACTTGGTCCAGCTGGTCACAGTGTTTTTTTCTTGGTTTTATTTGGGTTGCTACACCACTGTGGTTGCTGTTGGTATTTCATAACTTTTTGAGTTTGTGAGAGCAATGTTTAAAAGGTTCCACTATTTGTGGGCCTTTGTCACACTTTTATTAATGGTTTTGTCCAGATTTCTTGCTTTAAGAGGTTGAGAGGTATGCATGGCGCAGATGAGAAGATTTCAGTACATGTACATGGACTGTACTGCAGGGCTCCCCAGATGTATCTGGACTCTGGAACCACAATTTCAGCAGCCCAAACACATGCTCTATGATATTTCTGGTTTGAACATTTGCCTCATTATGATGTTCCTCGTGGGTGTGTGTACATCTCTGACGGGTGTGATCAGCCATGGTTCCAGTGCATAACCTGCATCCCCAGTAAATAACCCTGTGGGATATCACCCCTAGTGAACATCTGATTTAGTTGGGTAATGTGCCAGATATGTGAGTCATGTAACTGCCTGGGTTGTCACCACACACATTCAGGATGATTCCATTAGAATTACACACCACTTGACAGTTAATGGAGTGCAAGCCTTTTCTATTAATGTAGACCCTTCCCTGTTCTTTGGGTGGTGTTTGATTTCTACATGTGTACACTCTATGGCACCTAGTACTTCAGGGTAGTGTGCTACAGGGTAGAATTCTTGATTATTTGTGGCCCTGTCCTCAGGTGTATGGGGAGAATATATGTGGCATGCTGGAGCATAACATTCAGGAATTGATGGAGGATCCTGAATGCTGATGGCTGTGACACCCTCAGCATGTCTCCTGTTGGTCTCTCAATGGTTCCTGTGGCTAAATTTCTAAGTGTTACACATACCTTTGTCTCCACCGGTATTGATCCCCCTCTGTTTGCCATTGGTCTGAGTTGAGGACAATAGAGGTTGCACAGTTCCTATAGTGTATCTATATCCACCCTGTAGCGCTCTAAAATTTCCAACTCATGCAGACTGTGCTAATTTAAATGGGATCTAAAAACTCTTCTCCTTTTAGCCTTGGTCTATTAGCAGCAGCAACACAGACTTCAACCTGTTGCACATACACGTGAGTTAAAGCAACAGCCCCGTCTAACATTATTTCCATGTAGACTCCTTTCCATGACTGTATTCTAGTAGGTTTTGGAATTCGTAGGGAAAACCAGCACTGAGTCAACATGGTTGCTTTATATCTTGTTAAATAGCTCCTTCATCTTCAATTGGTTGATTAGAATACAATTCAGCTGCTTGTGCTACAATTAGCATAATTAGGTATTTACCATGTTTGCGCAGATCTACACATCATGTAGCATAGCTAACTGAATACAAAAGCATCACACTATGATATGCACATGCTTTTAGTGGCTTGTGTAGGGTATATTGAATATGTACCTAAATGTTTTTTTTCAGATAAGACCTCCAAAAATAAATGACTAACAGAAGAACACTGTTTCATGCTCAGATAACAGTTTTATGTTGAATTTTCCCCATAATTGCCTAACTCTAGAAAAGAATATTAAAATATCCCATCCCTTATCATCCATATGGAAACAGAACATTGGACTTTTTTAATAAACACTGGGCAGGATTCACGAAGCCTCTGTGTAAGAGTTATAACTCTTACACGGAGGCAGCAGTTAAACGGAGTGATGTCAGCATGCTCTGCATAGTCATAAGAGCATGCTGAATCACACCTAAGGCTAACACGGTCCATGTAAGACAGTAGGGGGCGTGTCCGTAGGCCGAGCCCTGCAAGCGGACATGCCCCCACAGACTACGAACATAAAATGTACAAATGAACATCTTATAATTTTTTTTAAATTGTAAAGATGTTTGCCCGTGAGTGCGCTCGTTTGCACAGGCGTGCCCGTAGCGCAGCCATAGTTAGCAGTCAGTGGGAAAGCATATAAGAACTAAATATGCAAAGTAAACCAAAAAGCAATAGCGTAGTGGTAGAGACATCGACTGAAGAACAGGCATCCATGGTTCGAGCCCCCACAAAACCAATTTTTTTTTTTAGTAAAATAAGCACGAAACAAGTCCCTGACAAATATGTACACATATAAAATCACAATTTATGTAAAATGTAATGAAATAGTCCATTTATTTTGAAGAAATGTGAGGTAACAAAACAATAGAAAATGCCAGATGTGCCTATAGCTGAGCTACAGTTTAACAAGGTGAGTGCATCTGCCCCTAGCTGAGTAGTGGTTTAACAGGTGCAAAATGAGTGCCCGTAGCTGAGCAGTGGTTTAACAGGTGCAAAATGAGTGCCCGTAGCTGAGCAGTGGTTTCACACGCTGAAACTGTGTGACCCTAGCTGAGCTGAGCGTAATATGCGTGCTGACAGCCAAATGAGGCGTGAACCAGCGCACCCCATTTGGCGGAGCTGCGCACCGCGCTAACAAGCTAACTGGCGGGCAACGTTGAGCAAGCTGTAACAAAACTGCCTTTACACAGACACACCCCGTAGCCTGTCTAGACAGTCATAAAATATAAAAAGCAGTGGCCAGGTTCGAACCCAGGATACCATGCACCATAGTCAAGGTACTGAACCACTAAGCCACAACAGCTGTACTCAGAAATGCAGTAATAGCAAATATATAGGAATGAATAGAAAGTGGAGCATGACAAAGCAGGTTTTGTGAAGTGGATACAATTCCAAAATGGCCAATCACAGATAAGTGCGGGAAAAACGGCATATATAAGCCCCATAGGCGGGAATACACAGCATAAACGATTGTAGAACTGACTTGCAGCCAGAATGTCAGGTGTAGGTGAGGGTAGTTGCTTTCGAGCACAGAGGTGGGGCATTGAGGAGTCCAGATACATGGTCTGGCTCCTAGTCCACAATCATGAGGCCCAACTCATGCAGGGCCAGGTCCTGTGGGGAGCATATAGGGCTGAGGTGTGGGACCGGTTGGCTCATGATCTCACCAGAGCCACAGGGATTCCAAGGACTGGTGAGCAGGTCCATCACCACCATGCGGACCTGAAGAGATGCAAGCAGGATCAATTGAACCTTTGGATCCAGGAGGCCCGGCAAATGCACAACGCCCCACTACTGAGTAAGTTACATTTAATTATGTATGTAAGAAATTAAATTAGCTGATATTATGGAGATGTGTATTCCAATATTACTTCATTTATATTACAGCTGCAGGTGTCCGTTCTGCGAACCGCAGAGCCTATGGCGATAGGCTGGTGCGGTTGCGCCACCAGGCAGGTCAGTAATCCACTCCCAGTAACTGTAAAGAAATATCAAAGTATGACAGTCTGCAAAAGAGTGCAGTGTAGTCACTAAGTAATAAAATGTGCAAGTAACAGTGTAAAAGTGTTTGCAAGTATTGCTTGATTAGAAAAGTGTGTTGCAGTCTGTAATCCAAACAGAAAAATGAAAATGTCTGAAATAAAGTCTGAAATAAAGATGCCCCACCTGTAATATAATAGTACACAACCTGCAGCAGGCTGAAAAGTACAGCTGCAGAAGATGAGCAAATCACATGTGTGAAATATATCCCTGTTGAAATACTGAAACATGACAGAAGTGAGACTGCTGGAAAGGATTGTAATAACTACAGGTAAAACATGTCAATAAAGCCTAGAAGTAAGTACTATCCTGAATAGTAAAATGAAAACAAGTGACAGAGTGTGAGAAAGAGTTATGAATCCACCAATAAAGTAGTAAGAACCCCTGAATAAAGTATACTGCAGTCAGTACAGAATGAAATGAATGTGACAAGTAGAACCAAACTGCAAAATGTGTCCAAAGTGTTGCTGCAGCTGGAATGTGTATCCCAAAATCTGGATATGTTGCTCTCAGTCTGCAATATGCAGATAGTATGATTGTCTGAAATATCAAACATCCATAGTTGTCTATAGCTATATAAAGCAAATGTAGCAGGATGATGTAGCTGAACAAAGCCAGATATGAACGTGTATGAATAACAATAAAATGTATATTGATGTAACAGTAACAGTCCTATCACCAACTTGAAGTAGTTATCACATAGGAAACTGTAGGTAGAACAGTAGTGTGTATATATCTGCAGCTATTAAAATTTACTGCATATGTATTGGTATTTGAAAGTGTTAATTATATTTTCTTCACCCTACCCTATAACCACATATAATCCATTCCACGTGAAATTGGTATGTGCAATCAGAATTAACACCCCTGGACATTTGTCCTGTTGGGTCATACATATTTGCATGTACGTTGATGCATCTGCCCTGTTCATACATCCAAACCTGCTGGCTTGTTGCCATCAATCAACCCTGCATGTTGTTGGACTGTGTATTGCTGTTCAAATTATGCATGTGTTATGCTCGCTGTTCAATGGTGTGAATATCTGGGTGTTTGGTTAATGGGAATACTAATGCATGCTGTTACAACTAATTGCAAATGGTATTGTATGTTACTAACCCAAACTGTCATGACATAATGCAAACCATAGGACGACAGGGAAGGCGGGTTCCAGCGGACCCACCTCAGCTGGCGAGTGCACCTGGCACTAGTGCCCAGTCTGGACCCTCCTCCGGTGGCCCTGTGCCACCTGCGGGTGGAAGCGCTGCAGGGGATGGGGCCCGTCCCCCCTCTGCAAGTGTGGCCGGAGGAGAACCACCACTCACCCTCCGTAGCGTCCTGACTGTGGTGCGTATGGAGATCCGGGACTCTGTTCTTGGGCCCCTACGCCAGCTTGAAGCACAGGTGGCACAACTTACGGGCATGCCTGTTGCCCAGCCTACACAGCCCCCAGCACAGCCCCGTCCTGGGCAGTGAAGGAACAGTGGAAACTGCCCGTGGGTGGGGATATCAGTTCCACTGTTGCCATCTGTGGGCTCATGGGCTCTGGATATCCAAACATCCATCCCCGTCAATTGTGTAACCCCCCAGACGTGTCATACACTGCCCCTGTATGCATCTTGTTTGTCTTGTCTGTTGACCTACCCAACTTACCTCCCCAGCTATACCGACTTCCTTTACCTGACATACCACTCTCACCTGAAAAAAAAAAAAAAAAAAAAGGGCACTCTGTACCCACAAAAAAATTACGCCCCATACATAGTTGCCCATTCCGCACACATGTCTGCTGGACATAGAAACTATCAATTACAATTGGCTGTACAAGTATTATTGTTGTCCAGACACCTCACTCAGGGGTGGAAGGTTTCAAATGTCACACCAAATTACAACCATATGCACAGCTGTTGCTGATGAAGAAATGGGCAGCTATGGGCCTTACCTACATCCCTCCTGCAAAACCCAAGCTTGTTTCCCTACTGTCTTACCCTCTTTGTGACCCCTTTTTCACCACTTTCCTGTCTCCCCATTTTCATTTCTTTCAAAGACAATAGCGCGGGTGTGCGCAAGAGTAAGCATGTTTAAGCAGTTGTAAGCGGGTGTGCGCATCTGTGGGCGGAGCTAAACGCCAGTGCGCATGTGTGAGCTCCGCGCAAACCAGCGCTAACCCGGTTACAGCTGCTTAAAAGTGCCTTAGTCACTCTGATTGACAGGTCCTGTAGTCAGTTCAAAAGCAAAATAAAATCCCCCTGCAGTCCCGAACCCAGGACCTTGGAAACAGTAGTTTGCATGACTTACCACTAAGCCATGACTGTTATACAAGAGCATTGTGCTAAAATAAATATATAATGTAATAGTAGGAATGAATGTAAAGGGAATATAGGATATGTAGTACACAAAGCATGTAATGTAGAATTACTGTCAAAACTAGTGGATTTCCATAACAGTAGTGTGTGAACAGAAACAGCCATGCTAGTTGGTAGCTAGTAGGTAATAATGTCACTGTAGCACATTGCAAGCCACACACATACACACAGCAGAATAATCACTGCCCATACCCCACAACCTCTTACAGGAATACATCCGGACCAAGTAATAAAATATGTGGAGCAAAGGGCCAAAACCAGGGACACTTTACAAATAATGTTACAACAAACTCAGACAGTTCAGAGAGTAACAGGTTCTGCATTTTGTGGGATGTTTGGAAGGGTATGAAGTCTCAAACTTGAATGTTTGTCACTATATTCTGACTTGAGCCCTGAGTGATTTGCCAGAAAAAGCTGTGCATGAGATATTGACCAAAATATGAGGCAGAAATGTGGACAACCTGCAAATATTTGTACACATGAGAGGTCTGACACCACCATATTTGAATAGTTAAGACCCTAGACATAGCAACAGTGAATGAGTTACAGGGATGCCCCACAGACTCCATGTGAAATGTACAAACAGTAGGCAGAAAGGTGTTACTGGGAGTACAATGGTAACTATGGAGTCCTGAAAGTATGCACCACTTGCATGGCAGAAAAAGTGTAGTAATACATATGCTCATGCTATCCCACAGTCACAACTGCAGCATACCAGACAATTTAATGGGTGTACCCCACTGATATGTACCATTCCATGAGGCAGATAACAGATGCACCTGAGAGTCTCTGGGGCCTGCTCAGCAGCATACTCAAATACCCTAATAGATGTCAAGGCCCACACCATGGCCAGACCACACTGCATGCTGTTGTACATGGAAAATAGGAAAGCCACAGCAGCACACTACAGTCAGGACACCTAGCAGGCATACATGTAGTGACTGTAAAGGGCAAATATGGAAGCCATAGCAACAAAGTGCAAACAAATGTGCAAGGAAAGCACACACACACACATTAACAGTAGTAGTAGTCGTAGGTGTCAGTGTACATACACAGTTAGTACAGGAAACTGGAGAAATGAATGGAGGAATGTTAATCTACAACACAGCTGGAAATATAAGAGAGATACCAACCTTTACACTCACAGAACATTGTCCACAGCATACCAGCATGGTCCCTGCCCTTAAAATCTGAAAGGGCTACGCCTATCTCACATACCTTTTTATAGCACTGTTCTGAAATCACAGTGAGAACTGCAATCAGTACACAACTGGCTGCATGCAATTAGCAAATGCTGGCTAACAATTGGTGCAGAGACCATCACATGGACATATGCAGATACCTACAAAGGTATGCTGTACTCCCAGTCCACATATGCAATACTTTCATTGCACCCTGAGGAGGAAGTGAGAGACAGACAGAGAGAGAGAGAGAGAGAGACAGAGACAGAGACAGAGAAAAACGAAATTAAACAGACACAAACAAAACTGTTCAGCAACAGCCACCTGAAAGCTGACAACTGGCAAGTGTAGCAGCAGGACACAAAACCAGATGGATACACAAGCAGCTGTGATAAACACAGGTAATGTAAAGTAATACTATAAAGGTCTACATACTGTGAACCCTCCATATGTGTCATTGGTCTGTATCCATATGTATATGAAGATGTGCAAACGGCAGGGGACATACAGCAACTATCAGTGAAGGCTGTACATACATTTGTATGTGAGAGCATCTATGTGCACATATCAATGTAGGTTGACTGTTGGTTGTAGTGCAATGTACAAAGTAGGTTTCACAGTTATGTATGTTTAGCAGTATGTTAGTGTGTGTATACAGTATGGTAGACAAACATGTTGATATACCTGTTTATCATATGGATACGTATGTATGTCAAAATATGTATGTATGTATGTATGTATATATATATATATATATAATATCCATATATGTATACATACATAGACAGAGATGTAGAAATACATAGACAGATGTAGATAGATAGTATATGTACAAACATATATATGTAATACACACATACAGATATAGATATATGTAGATACATATACATAGACAGACTGATCTGACTATTTACAGGTATGACTGTATATGACGACCTCAACATCCCCTGTCCCACCCCCTCTGTCACTCTCACCCCCTCTGTGCCCCCCCTCCATATCTATAGCAATATATGTACATCAATATATATATGTGCATATGTATACAGACATATCTATATATATATATGTATATATATATATATATATATATACATATATATATATATATGGTTCCCTATGAAACCATCGAAGTTACACTACATCGAAAATGAGAAGATCGGGACTTCTATATTGAAATTGCAAACCATCGAAAAAGGAAATCGTCGACTTCCAAAGCGTCGAAATGGAATGTCACAGCACTGGTGTATGTTTAACGCGACCCGGTAAGTGTGCGACAGTGACGGAGGTAGGAGTGGTCAGATAAGTGAGTTAGGGTTAGGGTGCAGGTAGGTGAAGTGTGCGTTAGTGTCGGAGCTTGGGCTAGGGGTGGGTAAGTGAGTTAGGGTTAGGGTGCAGGTAGGTGAAGTGTGCGATAGTGTCGGAGCTTGGGCTAGGGGTGGGTAAGTGAGTTAGGGTTAGGGTGCAGGTAGGTGAAGTGTGCGATAGTGTCGGAGCTTGGGCTAGGGTGGGTAAGTGAGTTAGGGTTAGGGTGCAGGTAGGTGAAGTGTGCGATAGTGTCGGAGCTTGGGCTAGGGGTGGGTAAGTGAGTTAGGGTTAGGGTGCAGGTAGGTGAAGTGTCCGTTAGTGTCCGACCTCAGGGTTAGGGTTTGCGTCAGGGCTAGTATGTATTCTATGTAGTGTAGTGTGTTGTTTACGTTCCGTGTCGGTGTTATGGTGTTCGGTGTTTTCAATGTCGGCGATTTGTGTTTTCGCTGGTAGGTACTTTCGCTGGTCTAGTCCCGATGTAGTCAATCTCGATGTAGTGTAACTCAGATGGTTTCTTAGGGAACCATATATATATATATATATATATATATATATATATATAGATATATACATAGATATAGATATATACATATATATAGAAATATATATATATACATATATATATATATATATATAGAGAGAGAGAGAGAGATGTATATATATTCTGAGTGAGGCACATGTGTACAGATGTATTGCAACAGGTGCCTGGTGACAAAGGCATGGAGTGAACACCAGTGTCAAAACTGGAGTACCATACCCCATTTCAAATCAACTACACCAGTAACCACCAGATATGTGATTGGCTGCCCACCACTGCATGTGTCAGGGGTGAACAGGGTCATAAATGTGTACAATAGTCCCCCCAATGATATTCACAGTGGCACACTATTACTAGAATACCTGCACATGGTATGTGTCAGCAGACATGGTGTGTCAGCTATTGACATGTAGGTCAGTGTACCCCTCCACACCACTTAATGGATGCCATGGTATGTACCTCACATGACAGCCACAGATATGGAGAAGGACACAGTGACATGTGCAAAACTGTGACAATGCACTCAAACACATTACCAATGCACAGTGACTGACAACACCACAGAGTACACACATACTACCCACATAGAGGTTATCACTCCTGGATTTACATACGTAAGTCACACAGATGTCCAACAACCATAGTAACACCTCACACCATCCACAACCTAAATGACTGCTGTGTATCGTCCATGCCACTGCAATAGAGAGCACATGTGGAGGTAAAGGTTCCTACCCACAGATAAGACATACCCTGCAATAAACCACACAGTGTTAAGAAGCAAGACTCCCCTAGAGTACGTGTCACACATACCTCTGCTGAATGTTAGTCAGATAGGTAATATGCCATATGAGTCACCCTGTGTAACTGTGTGACAGCAGCAGGTACCATCACACCACATGTGTCACAATGGTCAGGGTAACAGAACAGTATGCTGCTGTAGTCCCAGGGGCAATAGCATATTGTATAGTATTGTATTGTAATGTATTGTATTGTGTTGTATTGTATTGGTATGATGAGGTGCCTCCTTTGTGGAGTGGAACCACTGCTGCTGTGCGCCAGTGTACAGGTACATATCCTGTAGTCAGGCTAGTGTTAGATAGCACTTCTATATGTGTGTTTAGCTCCTGTCAGAGTTCATGTAGCATGCAACCGGGGATACCATCAGTTCCCAGTCATGTTGTGTATTCTGCTTTCCTGAGTGGCTGCCATCTTTTGTAATACAATCTGTCTATGGCTGGGGTCCACCAGACAGGATGCTGTCCCTTTGTGGAGAGTGTCTTGGTCATATATGGGATTGCATGATCCATGCATTCTCGGAGATGTCCGTAGAAAGCATTTGTGTAGGGGTCAGCATTGTGGGTTGTGTCTTCCACTGGCCCAGTGGGCTGAAAGGATACCATGTCACTGTTACAAAGTGTAAAGTTTGCATCTGCAATGTTATTCACTATAGTCGTTTGTGCTGGTGGTGGAGGTGGGATATCTATATCCAAGGCAATTAGTTTGTGGTCATCTCACAGTAGTTGATGATGTAGGCCATACAGTACCTAGATACAAACCCCAAGAATGAGGAGGTGCTCCGGACCTGAACCAGTGTTCTAACTTCTGGGGTTTGGTAGTATGTCCTATGGAGTGTGCCAGGTACTGTTGCACAGTTGCTGGCTGAGCACTGATACCTGGCCATTTACATGTGTATCCACCAATAGACAGACAGATGCTATATATGTGAGATATGTTGTATCATAACAGTCGAGTAGCATGTGTAGTATGTGTGCCAAATTCTGCTGACATATATTGCTGATATCATGTTATTTTCTTTTTCAGGAACATGGCTCACCCGCGAAATCCAGCTTACTCCGCAGCTGAGGATGAGGAGATACACCAGAGCCTGGTGCGGGATTATGCAATACTCTTTTCCCACACCAGCCAGAATCAGCAGGAGAGGGCTGCACTGTGGCAAGACCTGGTCCGTCGGGTAAATGACTTAGGCACGCATAATAGGACATATGAGCAGGTACGACATCACTGCAGTGATTTAATCAGAAATGTCCATCAGCGTGCGTCAGATATCCACAGGCAACAGGTCGCCACAGGTGGTGGGGTGGCCACACATCCCCCACTCACCAGACTGGAGGGACTACTCATGAGTGTAGTGGCTCCAGTCCGCCAGCAACAACAACAGCAGCAGACATGCATTATGATGGAGGCTGGAGCCACGCAGCAGCAAGACTATGAGCGTGCAGGTAATATGCCATATGTATAGTTGACTGTTGTGTACACTGGTAGTTAATGCATGTGTGAGGTGTGTCCTTGGTTTGTAGCTGTCATCATAGTATTTAATGTGCAAGTGTGATATCCTCAATATCAGCAGCTGACCTGTGAAAGGTGACTGTTGTACTACTGACCTGTATCATACTCAGTAACAATGGCACAGTTGTGCCCACTGACATTGGTTTCCTCACTTCTGCAGGTCCCTCCGGTGTAACAGCAATGCAGCCTATCCATGCTGGTGAGAATGTATTAACAATACCTTTAATAGTCTTGATAGTAATAGTAACATTAGGCTCACTTAGTAGTGCTCTGTGTATGCATGCAGGTGTGTCTGTGTCTGTGTGTTGATATCACGCATACTGAGTAGTGTACAACTGTGTGCAACTGTGTGCATGTGTACGTGTGCATGTGTGCATGTATGCATGTATGCACCTGTGCATGTGTGCATGTGTGCATGTGTGCATGCGCACATGTGTGCATGTGTGCACCTGTGCATGTGTGCATGTGTACATGTGTGCATGTGTGCACGTGCACATGTGTGCATGTGTGCATGTGTGCATGTGTGCATGTGCACATGTGTGCATGTGTGCATGTGGACATGTGTGTGCATGTGTGTGCATGTGTGTGCATGTGTGCACGTGTGCACCTGTGCATGTGTGTGCATGTGTGCATGTGTGCATGTCTGGACCTGTGCATGTGTGGATGTGTGCATCACTGGTAATATTGTGTAGACATTGTAAACTGTGTCTCCTGTTTCCCTCCCACAGGTTCTGGTGCTGCTCTGGTGTCATGCAGCAGGGAACATGAATCAGGTGCCATGGGTACTGATAATGATGACATCTGTGTAACGGCACAGGAAGGTATGCCAGGGTCCATCATTGGTCAGCCGATTGACAGTACACAGCTGTCAACCCCATCAATGCGCACAGTTATACTGCCAATATTCCCTTTGTCACCAATGTCCCTAGGTGATGGACAGCATACAGTGGGCATTGACTAGGGTAATGCGGTATCTGTGGCACATGCCTCCCCACACAGCAGCCATGGGCATGGCCCTGAGATGGTACCACACAGACAGATGTCCAGGGGTTCTCGTGGGAGCATCCATGGGTGTACTGCCCCTGTCAGATGTGCCCACAGAGGTCTTACAACCTCAGCTATGTTTCGGGCTGTCATGCAGGCACAGTCACGTACGGAACAGTACACCAGACAGGGTCTGAGGGAGCTGACAGCATGTCGCACAGCCATGACTGACAGTATGCGTGACATTGCGGCTGCCATCCATAATTTCACCGATGTCATAGATAGACGTTGTGGGGACATATTAGACCGGTTCCACAACTATATGTCCATGAGCCAGGGCGATGGTGGATGGTTGAGGCGTAGACGTGGGCGTATGCCAGCAACAGCAGCAGCTGGCAGTCGTCGCGGATGACAACAGGGCCAAGGCCACCCCCATAGTGCCAGCAGCAGCCCCAGCAATGCTGGGTCTGTGCTGTCATCAGACCGCCCCAGGAGACCACGTGCACGTGGCTCTGGCCAGGCCCGACAGGGATCTGTGTCCAGTCAATGAACACCTGCTTCTGATGACAGTACCCAGTCTGGGTTGGTACCGGATATGGTCTGTAGCACCCCTGCAAGGCACAGCTACCGTGTCCGTGGCCAGAGACACTGATCTGTATGACCTGGCAGGTACAGTCTGTGGCTGTCCACAAACACCAGTATATGGCAGCCATGAGGTGGAACTGTGTGCATCCATACACACATGCGAATTGACAACACCTAGGGATACCGCATACACGCACACACTGCATCAACATTGCCCCACCTTGTACTGCTGTCCCTCACCAACACACATACACATACATGTCAATCGGTGGTATCGGTGGCTGACTCAGGCATACCAAGTTCACACTCTGTGCATATGATGAAACTGTGCCACCTCCTGCAATCTGTGATATCAGTGCAGGTACAGGTTAACATGTTGCTGATGCACAGGGTGACTACATAGATGTGTAGTAATAGTATCGTGTTGTTAACAGTACTGTGTGCTGAAATAATTGTGGGTATGTCACAGCATGCCTGATGCAGTAAGGGTATGATTGTCATGTACTGTTGTCTACACCCATGGTAAGTACCATAGTGTATCATCTGCACATGTTGGCATACTGGTGGTAAGGATGTCAACAGAAGGCTACATACATAGGTAGCACAGGGGATAAGGTAATGAAAGTATTAATGCGCAATGATGGACATGTAAATGGCAAGTGACATGTTGCCCACACTGGACTCTGCAATGCGGATGTTTGAGGATGTTGATATGTGTGCAGTACTACATGACTGGTACAGGACACACAGGAGCACCCTAGTACTGCAAGCTCACATCTCATACCATGCTAGACAGCCCCAACACACAAAACTGTCACAGGAGGGAGAGTTCCCATACATGTCAGGGATACTGTGGTGGCAGGCCAGGTAGCATACATCCTACTAAGTATGGAACCACTGAGTGAAGGCTCAGTGTCTGTTATTTGACATGTGTATTACTGCAGGTATGAGCACATGGGTTTCCATCCAGTTATTGTACATCCTGACAGTACATGGTCTGTACACTTGTGTGCGCTGTGACTGGACCCTAGCCATCTGACCTGTGTATTTCCATGTACATGTGCATAGTGCCTGCATATTTGCAGTGTAACCTACTGGAAGTGGTACAGCTTGTTTGTTGTACAATGGACTACATGCAGCCCTGCTTACTGTAGCTTTGTTTGCATGCATGTTTGCTTGCAATTACCCTGGAATACTGATCCCACCTGCAATGCATAGTTACAGAGCTTATGTGGACTCCATAGTGACATCTGCATAGCTTACTATATGTATGTCCATGTCTCACTTGACAGAATGTCACTGTTTGTCCTGTTCACATGTACGTTGCCTGTGACACATTGCATATGACTTACCTGGCATTTGTCCACGTGAGCAGTCATATATGCTACTGCTAACTAATCACAGGCACTACACCCTCACATATTCATCTTCTGTTGAACCACCTGCTTCGCTAGGGACGGCTTGAACCTGTCACCCCTGGGCTTTCGGATATTGGCAAAGGCTCTTGCTACCCCCATAGTGCCTTTGTTAGGCAAGGCTCAAATGACAAACACACCTTCATAGGTATCACAAGGGATAAGAAACTAAGAGTAATGCTACCCAACGCCAGAGGTCTAAACCTCAAGATGCATGCACTCGAAACTCTCCTTAGCATGGAGAACATCGATATCTGTGCAGTAACAGATGCCTGGTTCAGGGATACTGAGAGCACCCCAGCACTACCAGGTTATACCTCATACCATCCTTTTCAGCCCCAAAACTTGGAACGAACCACAAAAGGAGGGGGAGTATTGATATTCATCAAAAATACCCACGCCTCCAGGTTGGTGGCAAAGCACCAAGCATCAGAGACTATCTATGTGCAACTAACAATGGGTGAAACTGCCTTCCAGGTTATAGCCTGCTACAGACCACCCTCCCAAACCCAAGAACTTCACTCAGCCTTCCTAAGAACAGTGGAAAATATGAAGGTCTCTCCAAACACCATTATATTGGGCAACGTCAACTACCCAAACATAGACTGAGAGCATGACTCTAGCTCCAATACCCTAGGCCAAAGATTCCTAGAATATATGAGCTCAAATGCTATGGAACAACTTGTTACCACTCCCACAAGAAGGGGAAACATACTGGACCTGATCATCACCAGCAAGGGGACTCTATGCTCCAGACCAGAAGTGTATCCCTCACTGGTAAGATCAGACCATAAACTAATCTCACTGGATATTCACATCCCGACCCCACCCCCTGCCCAGAACACCACAGTGAACAACTTCTCTAAAGCAAATTCACACTCCTCAAAACTGAGGTGGAAACCTTCAAAGCCCCCGAGCCTGTGGAAACTACAGACCAGACCGCAGATTCCTCTATAAATGCATTCTATGGACACCTTCAGGAATGCATGGATCATGTGATCCTGAATAAGACCAAGACCCAATCCTAAAAAGGCAGACGTCCTGTCTGGTGGACCCCAGCCATAAACAAACTACACAATATAAGGAGGAAGCTACTAAATGATACAGCAAAATCCCAAAAAGGGAAGGCATCACTGATCAGTATTAGCAAATAACTACAGGCACTCATAAGATTGTCTAAGGTCAGCTTCGAGAGAAATTGCACAGGACACTAAGGATAATTACAAGGCTTTCTTTAGTTATGTTAGGAACCTGGGTGGTAATTCCCAGATATGCTCATAGGTAGTCCAAAATGTCAATAGAAACACCAAACCCACAGACATTGACAACATTCTAGCTGACAGGTTCAGCGCAAACTTCTCCCCCCCTCCACACCGAAAGGGCAAATATGTATCCCAGCAAAGTGCTGCCCCTCTGACATCTCAGATGCTCAGGTAAGAGCCGCCCTCTCCAAAGCAATACACACTGCATCAATGCGACCAGACAGTGTCCCGGGCTGTGTCCTACATGAACTCCATGAAGAGCTACAACCAAACATAAAACTACTGTTCAATCCCAGCCTTACTACAGGATATGTGGCCAAAGAGTGGCGTACAGCAACAGTGGTCCCTCTACAGAAAGGTGGTGCCTCAACGGATCCTGGACACTATCACCCCATAAGCCACACTAGCTCGGTCTGCAGAGCTATGGAAAGGATCATCATGGACCTCATAAATAAAGATATTGGGGACCTACAGACACTGGATCATACCCAGTTTGGCTTTGTTAAGAGCAGATCCTGCCTCTCAAACCTGGTTGATTTCTTTGAAACAGTCAACAAGGCCATTGACGAGGGGAAGGTGGTCCACACAGCCTACCTGGACCTCGCAGAAGCCTTCGATACAATACCCCACTCGGGCATTCTAGAGAAGCTCACCAGCTTAAATATAAGCCCCTATGTCACTAGATGGATTGCACACTGGCTCAAGGACAGAACCCACATGGTTAGAATTGCTGGAGCCATGCCAGACTCCAAACCAGTTACAAGTGGTGTCCCACAAGGCTCAGTCCTGGGACCTCTCTTGTTTTTTATATATTTATCGTAGGTACAGGCCAACATGGAAGGACTGTGGCTGACCAAATATGCAGATGACTGCAAACTGCCCGCCATAATCGACTCTCAAGCTGACACAAGCATCCTCCAAAAGGGCCTCATAGAAACAGACAACTTGTGCCAGAGCCATGGCCTCAAGCTGAATGCAAAAAAGTGTATAGTCATCCACTTTGGCAAAAACAAAGTGCCCACACAGTACCACATAGGTGGTAATCCATTAAGTACAGAAGAAGTAATTAGGGACCTGGGGACCCAAGTTGATAGCAATCTCTCATTTGACAACCACGTGGCCAAAGTGGTTAGAAAGACATTTTATATAGCCCACCCCATCATGAAGGGATTCACATCTAGATCAGGGGAGGACATTGTGCATCTTTACTCATCCCTCATCAGGCCCATAATTGAGTACAATGCCCCTGTTGGGATGTACCTTACCAGACACCTGCAGCAACTGGAAAGACCCCAAAAGTACCTCACCAAGAGGATCAAAGGGCTCAAACAGATGCCATATGCTGACCAGTTAAAGAAACCCCAGCTCTACTCAGTGGCATACCGCCTGTTAAGAGGCGATCTGTGCCTGATGTATAAAGCTATGTCAAACCCGGAATTAATGGGCATGCTGCACCTGAGAATATCCAAATCCCATCGGGCTACACGCTTGAGAGAGTTGAACCTCAGCACTGAAATAAATAGGACATGCTGGAGGGACAGATTCATAACCCAGAGGCTTACTACACTCTGGAATAAAATCCCAGTCCAGGTTAGGCAGAGTCCCTCATTGACTCTCTTCAAGAGGAATCTTGATGAGTGGATGGGACATTGTAGGTTTACCCCGGGTATCACTTCTGTGTCACTGTTAGACAGAGGCACATTATACTTACCTCGGAAAATGGCATGTTAGGATATATTTAGAATGGATGGCGACAGCCAAACACATTCTGGCTAGGTTCATAAATGCCCTAGGGCAGATAGCCTAGTATGAACCTATGAACCTATGAACCTATGTACCTTGTTCCCCATTGGCCCTATGTGCTGTTAATCACCATGGCAATCACAATACTATGGTAGCATGTGCAAAGGTCAGTTGTCAGTCACCTCTATGGTACAGTTGTGGAATATGTGGGTCATGTGGCAATGTCACAGCTGCCACATGTACACAGTCAACCCTCTCCCCTACACATGGACGTACAACACATGTATGAGATGGAACCACATAGCCAAACTGGGGACTAAGCACTCTGAACCCAGTACTGGCATAACCTGTCAGGTGGCATGAAATACTACAGTGACTACAATACCAGTCTGATGTAGACCTACACTGACAGCAATACAAGCACGTGAACACACTGGGCCATTCGTGGAGCCTAAGAATAGCATCCTGCCTGAGCGGCAGACACCTCTGCAACTGGCACACATTATGCCTGAACACATCACGCATAACACATAGCACACAAATCCTGTGTGCCAAACAGTCACAGCCTGTACGGCTAGACAACACACCTGCCACAGTTGTTTTAGGTACCTTTATTGTGCGGTACAGTGAGGTCATGCTCACCAGGCTGGACAAGGTGAAGGTTACAGTGATATGCCCGTGGGGCACTATGGTCCACCACATAACACAAGCATACAGGTCAGTCAGAGGCATGGACACATATGACTCAGTCATTGTCCATGCCACATGCCTTCTCCTGTACTTATAGGGTGCTGACATCATCAGTGTTTAGAAAGGGGAATGTGCATCCTGTAGTGTGTTCTCCTAGTTGCCTAAAGGGACATTTCCCTCACACACACACTAACTCCTCTCATCCAAACACACACACTTGTCATTTGGAGGATTCAAACCCCTACCTAACTACGTTATGACACTTTTAAATTAAAATTAACATTTTAACATGGGGTTGGGAATTTTTACTGGGATTTTTCCCTTTCTCTTTAAAGGGGGCCAAAGTTTTTAAAAAGGGGTTTTTCCCTTAGGGTTTCACATCTGGTAACGTCTTCCCCTACAAACAGCCTTGTTGCCCTTACACCCATATTTAAGTCAAACCAAGGGCTAAGCTTTTGCGGCTTTAAACACCCTGTTTGTGAAAAACTTTTTACTGTAAATTTTGCTTGGGGGGGATCCCTTTAAAATTTTTTGTGCTTTTAACTGTTGCACGGGGAGTTGTTAATTTTTTCCTAAAAACCCCAAAAACCAGAATTTCCAATTAAAGAGATTTCCTATTTTAGCAGTTCCCGGGAGTTTCAAAGCCTTTTTAAAAATTTGTACATGCCCATTGAGTTTCCATATTTGAATTTGCCCCCCAAATTTTGGGGATAATGTAACTTCTACCCCCTTTTGGTTGTTTTGTGTTAGGGATTACTGCCAAACCTTTTTCCAACAGGATTAACTGTGCCTGCTTTGAGGGTTTTCTACATTGAAACACCTTTCAACTGACCAACAGATTTTTGGGGTTAAATTTTTACTTGGTGGACATTCCCCTTTTCCTACACCACATTTCCAATGACACAAACCTGGGGGGGGGCCAGTTGTCCTTTGATTTGATTTTTCGTTGAACTTTTAAAACTTGTCCCTTTGGGTTTTAATCCACAAATGGTGTACTTTTGAAAAACCAGTTTTTTGGATTTCTAATTGGAATGTTTTTGGGGAAACATTGTTGGATTTCCAAATTTTAAAATTTTTGTTTGCCCCTACATAAATGACCCCAGGGTAAACCTCCCTCTTCCCTCATAAATTCCCAGGGGGGGAGTATTGCCGTCGGGATTTAAGGGGGGGGGCTTCTGTTTAACATGCATCAGTTTCCAATTTGCGGGGGTTTCATTTCATTGTGTACTCCCTTCAGTTGACAATGAGTGTTTTTTTCCAGTTGGGCAGGTTTTAACGGGCACATTCCCTGGGTCATAGGGCATGATGGTTTTTTAAATCGGAACCTGCATTTGAAGTTTTATCCCTTGGTAGGTTTTTGGGGGACTTTCATATGGAGTTCCTGGGAAACCCCACAGGTAAAATGTATAAAAGGGTTGCGGGCCCAAATGACCCCCCTTTTAAGTTAAAACCTTCTTTGGGGGTTTGGAGTTTTTTAAAAAACCCACCACATGTTTGTAATGGGATACTTACTTGTTCCCCAGGCTTTTTAATGTTAAAAATTACATATGGGGTAATTTGGATTATGTAACCCAGGGGGGTTGACTATATTTTCTGAAACTTGTAATCTATGGACCATTGTTGTTTCTATTCCCTTTTTGTGGGTGTTGTTGGGGGGTAGTAGGGGGGGGTTTGTTTTTGCAAACAGTTAGCCAGTTTATTTCCTTTCCGGGGGAAAATTATCCAAAACAGGGGTCCCAGGCCAACCTTGTGGGGCCAGTTTTTCGGGTTTGTTCTGACTGGTCACATGTTAAATGTATTCTGCCTTGGGTTGGGTTTGAAACCCCCTTTGCGGGGTTTAAAATTTGGGGGCATTCAAATGAAACTTTTTGTTGAACCTTTGAAGGTAGCTGCGGTACCACTTGCCCAAATCAATCCCTTTTCTGTTTCAAATGAGCAAACATGTTTAGGGGCAGGATCTGCACTTAAAAAAGCCACACTGGGGGGGGGTTTTCCCCTTTTTTTTAATTACCTTTTGTTGCAGCCCATTTTCCCCTTTTTAGTTTTCAGACCATTAAAAATTTTTGGGGGGTGTTTTTTGTTTTTAAAAGGGAATTTAAGAATTTTTGGGTTCCATTTTCCCTTTGGACTAACCCCCCCAAAATTCTTGGGGTTTTTGGGTTTCCTATTTTCTGGGAAATTTAAGTTTTCTTCGGGGTTCCCCTTCAAATTTGGGTTGTGTTTTTGTTTTTTTTGGTTGTTTTTTGACCCAAGAATTCCCCTTTTTTTCCTTTGGGGTTAAAATTTTTTTTCTTTTATTTCATAGGTTCTTTAAAAAACCCCGGGCATTTGTCCGAGGTGTGGGGTTTTCCCCTTGCTTGTGAATTTTTGGGATTTATGATTTTTTTCTGTGCCTCTTTGGTCCCCAAAAGGGGCCCTTTATTTTTGACGGATCTTCATGGGGGGTTTTTGGGGGTTTATCTTTAGATCCCCCCCTTTTTCATTATGTTTTTTAAAATTCTCCCTCCACCCGGGGTTTTTTTGGGGGAAAATTTTCCTGTGTTGGACATGGCCTTTAAACAAAAAACCCGGGGGGTTTTTTTGGGGGGGGGGGGGTTTTTTTGGCCCCTTTATCCTCTTGGTGAGGTACCTTTGAGGTCTTTCTAACTGCTGCAGGTGTCAGGTAAGGTACATCCCAAATGAGGCATTGTACTAGATTATGGGTGTGATAAGAGAACAGTATAGGGGCACAATGACCTCTGTTGATGTAGCTGTGAATCCTTTCATGATACGGTGTCCAATATAGACAGTCTTCCTAGCCACATTGGCAATGTGAGTGTCATATAACAGGTTACTGTCCACTTGTGTCCCTAGGTCCCTGATTACTCCTTCCATACATAATGGTTTACCACCTATGTGGTAATTTGTGAGTACCTTGTTTGGTATTTGGTGGGACATTCATACTGTCCAGTGTCTTCAGGACGGCTGGGTGGGGTTCCTGTGTGTGAGGGTGTGTCTGTAGCATGCTACAGACTGTACAGCAGTCTTGCCTATGGTTAGTTGCACATGGGTGGACTCCAATGCCTTGTGCATTGTCAGTTACCTGGACATATGGGTGTCTGTGCTGAATATGGATACTCACCCTCCTTTTATGTTTTGTTCCAGGTTTTGGGGCCATAACGCATGATATGTGGTATAACCTGGTAGTGCTGGTGTGCTGTCAGGAGGCTTGCAGCAGGTTTCTGTCACTGCACAGACATCGATGTTCTCCATACTGGGGATGGCCTCGGGAGCATGCATATTGAGGTTTACACATCTGGCATTGGTCAGCATTACCCTTATCTTTCTTTCCACTTATGTTTTGTAGGGTGGTGGGTTAGTCTTTTCAGCCTTGCCTATGAAAGGCTCTATGGAGGTGGCAAAAGCCTTATCCAATATCCAGACGCCCAGGGGTAACTGGTGCAAGCCATCCCTGGAACAGCTGCGTGGCTTGTCAAGTATGACATCCCAAGCAGACAGACATTGGATCCCCTTGGAATGACACCAGTAATTGTGCCACTTGTTATAACAGATCATTCCGTGTTTGTACTGTGGCATCATTCTTGGTGAGGGTAGGATGCTGCAAACGGTCAGTGTCATACCAGCCTGGACTACATAATCGGAGAGCTCATCTATGTCTCTTTTCATGTAGTCCAGGGAGGTACATCTCAGGTCATTCACACCGGCATGGACTATGACTGCATCATATTTCTACTTGTTTTGGGGTGACCTGCATACTTGTGTTATGTGGCATATTGTAACAGCCTACAGGCAGCTTACTGTACCCTTTCCCTTGTTCAGTCTGGTGTGCGGGACAGCAGCGTGTCTCACTATGGAGTCACCTATTACAACTGTATCAGGCATGTTGTTTCTCCTTCTGGCCTGTGACTGTTTGATCACCAGCTTTGTGTACTATGTGTTGCATGTGCTATGTTTGGAGGTTGTTTGATTGGGTGTCTGCTTTGGAGGCCTCTGTTGGTGTGGTGTGTTTGTAATTCGGGCCTCCGGGAATGTTTTTCCTGTGTTTATGTCTTTGGTTTGCAGTTGTGATAGGTCTATGTGGGACTGGGTTTGTGATGTGTGTGGTTACCTTCTCCTCCTGACTAGTTTTGGGAGTACTGAGTTGAGAGAGCTCAGCCTCCAGTTTGGATAGAGGGTTGCATCTCTCACATATATTTGTATTCTTGGGAGGAGTTGGGGGTTGTCTGTGTACTTGGGGCAGGTGTAACATTGCCTCAAGATTCACAGATTCAACTTGTTGTGGCTGGCCTTAGTGGATTGTATGTGTGGACATATTTTATTGCCATACTACTGATCAGTGATTACTTCTTTTTTTATGTTTGCTCTATCATGTAGTAGCTTCCTCATTCTCTTGCATGGTTTGGTTATGGCTGGTGTCCACCATGCCAGATGCCCGCGTGTATGGCATTGTGTCTTGTTTTAATTTAGGATTGCATAATCCAAGCATTCCTGGCAGTGTTCATGGAATGCCTGTATAACAGGTTCTGAGGTGTGGCCCATATTTTGCACCTGCACAGGACCTTTAATGGATTCCACATCAGTTTGGAGGAGTGCAAATTTTGCTTTACACATGTTTTTCACTGTGGTTTTCTGGCCAGGGACTGTGGTCAGGATGTGTATATCCAGTGTGATTACTCTATGGTCTGGTCTTACCAGTGAGCAATACACTTCTCATCTTGCCATCCAGTACCCATGTTGCTGATTATCACATCCGGTATGCTTACCCCTCTTGTGGGAGTGGTACGTTGTTCCTGGGCATTTTGGTTTATGGATTCTATGAACTTTTGTCCTACAGTGTTGGAGCTAGTATAATGCTCCCAGTCTATGTCTGGGTATTTTCAGTCACCCAATATAATGTGGTTTGGAGGACTTGATGTACTCATGTATGCCAACATAGGCCAGGTGCAGTTCCTGGTGTTGGGATGGTAGTCTGTTGCAGGCTATAAAATGGGGGGCTGTTTTAGCCACTGTTACTTGACCATGGCTAGTCCATGCTGCTTCTTGTTGTGGTACCAACATGGGGGTGTGGTTATCCTTGACAATTATTGCTAGTCACCCTCCTTTTGTAGCTTGTTCCATATTTTGAGGCTGTACAGCACAGTATGAGGTGTAACCTGGTAGTGTTAGGGTGCTGTTTTGAGCCTTGACCCAGTTTTCTGTTACAGCACAGATATCAACATTCTCCATACTGGGTGAGTTTAGACTGCATGCATCTTGCTGTTTAGACTTCTGGCATTGGGTAGCATTACATCTAGGTTCTTATCCCTTCTGATACCTATGGAGGTAGGTTTGTGTTTTGAGCCTTACCTATTCAGGGCACGCTGTGGGTAACAACAGCCTTTGCCAGTATCCATACGGCTTGCACTGATAGGTGCACGCCAATCCTAGCAGGTGGAGCATCATGTCATGCTCAGCATGTCATTCCAGGCTGGCACACATTGGATCCCCTTTGACTAACTGCAATACTTCAGCCAATTATTGCAATTGATCATCTCATTGTCATAGGCATGATGCTTGGTGAGGGTAGGATGTTAGTCACGGTCCTCAGGTGTGCATATAGTACATGGTGTTACATTACTTAACACATGGCATTCATGCCTCAGGTGGTGCTGCAGGGCTGCCTCTGTCGGATGCACATATTACACTCCCTGTACATGTTTGTGAGCAGGTCATGTCATTTTAGGCATCCCTGTTATTATTTGAGTGAGTCAGAGGGGGTATCATTCCCAGGGTTCCTACTGAGCCAGTGTATGTGCTATGCATTGCCTCTTTGCCAAGGCCAGGGCATACTGGGCATGCCTCCTTCTGCCTACTGGGGCAGGCTCAGGTTGTTCCTCCTCCGAGTCACGCTCTGCCTGCGATGGCCTTGGCAATGGTGGGGGGCTGTTTGGCCCAGCCCTATGCTGGTCCTGCTGCAGCTGTTTTTGCAAGATCATATTATGTAGCATAGCACATACCATGACAATTTGGGTACATGTAGTTGGTGTGTACTGCTAGGCTCCACCAGATGTGTCCAGACACCGGAACCGTGACTTGAGCAGCCCAAACACATGCTCTATTACATTACGTGTTCGTGCGTGTGCCTCATTATGGCGTTCCTGTTCAGGTGTGTGTGCGTTTCTGATGGGTGTCATCAGCCACGGCTCCAGTGCATAACCTGCATCCCTCACTAGGTGTCCGTGTGGGATGTCCCCATTGGCAAATGTCTGGTACAGCTGTGTCAAATGCCAGATGTGGGAATCATGGAGTCTGAGTTAGAATTTTAGAAATTAAACTTTTATTAGTTTACATTTTTGTTTTTTTTTCTTTTTCCTTGTTCCAGGTAGAATCATTGATTGGCTTCAAAAATAGCTATGAAGTAAGTTTGTCTTGGTGAAAACATTGTTTTTGATTTAGTTTTTTATCTTTTTCATTTTCTCCAAGTAGGAGTAACAGTCAGTTTCACAGTAGCTGTGAAGTAATTGATGTCCTGGAGCCATTAGGTTATGTCACAATTGTATTACATTTAGCCTGAATAAATTTAAGTCATAACTACATTATGGGCAGGATTCACGAAGGCTTGCACAGAGTCTAAGAGTAGTGTAAGACTCCATGCAGCCTTCACGATCCAGGAACAGCCCAAAGTCCGTGTAAGAAACCAGCTAAAACGTCTCTTACATGGAGTGGGCGTGGATAAGCTAATCATCTCACTTGCAGCCGAATAGCATGCAAATGAGGTTGATTAGCGATCCAGGAAGCCCAAAGCAGCCCATGTAAGAGCCATTTTAGCTGCAGAAATATACTCAGTTGACAACTGAGTACGTTTCTGCGAAAACCACAATGGAGCCATGTCAGCTCCAAATAAAGGGTGCATATGTGTCAGGCAGCATGCCAATGGCCAAATATGTGGCCATTGGCAAGGTACCCCTGTGCAAATATGAGACATAAATAATTTTTTTCCAGTGTTTAAATGCAGCGCAGCCCCGCGCAAATGGGCTGCGCTATATAAAACATAAAAACGAAGGTTATAAACCCACAAATGCGGGTTTTATGCAATACATGGATTTACAATGCAGGGACCAGCAGACCAAAAACAACATGGCCACCGTTTAGTGGTTGCTAAGGGGGGAAGCTGAGTCTAAGAGATGTAACTAAGCATTAGTAGGCAATCTGATGCAAATGAGTGTTATGATACTGAATTCCACTGTCACATAGCAAATGAGCACATTGTGAGTAGTGTAAGAGATACACAAGGGGGAGGAATAGAGTAGGAGATAGGTGACATCACAGGGGGGAATGGCAGAAAGAAATGCAGTTCATTGGAGGTCAGAGTTACATGACAGATGTCAGATACATATCATGGAAAGAGGAGTGCCACAACATAAGCATGAGAAAGTCAAGAAATGGAAGGTGTACACTGTTGCCTACACAAAAGTTTCTTGCTGGGCGTGCATGCGCACGTGTGCGCACCATGAAGCGCGAGTAAGACAGTGTGCGAGCCTGTAAGGCAGACTGAGCATGTGGGAGCGTGTTGGGAGATGTTTAACACTGTTTGCGCGGGTGTGCACGCATTTTAACCCGAATAAGCAGATTCTGAACCGTGTAAGCATGTGTGCGCGCATGTACAGAGACATACGTGATATAGTGGATCCCTTCCATATGCAAACATCTTCTGAATCTTGCGAATAGCACACTCTGCTAATGCGTCTATCTTGAATGTCATAACATAGTTAAGTAGGGGTTTGAATCCTGCAAATGGCAAGTGTGTATGTTTGGATGAGGGGGGTTAGTGTGTGTGCAATTTTGCGTGAGGGAAATGTCCCTTTTGGCAACTAGGAGAACACACTACAGGATGCACTTTCCCCTTTCTAAACACTGATGATGTCAGCACCCTATAAGTACAGCAGGAGAAGGGAAATCTCCCAATAATGCGAATAGCGTGCTCTGCTAATGCGTTCGTCTCAAGTGTCATAATCAGGTAGGGGTTTGAATCCTGCAAATGCTCAGTGTGTGTGCAAGTCTGTATGAAAGAAATGTCCCTTTTGGCAACTAAGAAAACACACTACATGATGCACATTCCCCTTTCTAAAGGCTGATGATGTCAGCACCCTATAAGTATAGCAGGAGAAGGAAGACCTCCCAGTAATGCAAATAGCACGCTCCGCTAATGCGTCTGTCTTGAGTGTCATAACTTAGTTAGATAGAGGTTTGAATCCTCCAAATGATAAGTGCATGTGTTTGGAAAAGAAAGGTTAGTGTGTGTGTAATTCTGTAAGAATCAGAAGTCTTAGAAAATAAATATTTACAATAATGCAGTGTCAAATAACTCCTTTACAAATATATACACACATTTTCTATTTTCATCGTTTTACATGTACCTTTTAAAACATAAGGTTAACATTAATTGTATATTTATTTATATTTTCTATCTAAGATTATATTTTTTTAATTTTAAGAAAATAACTGAAGTATTTATAATCATTATAATTTATTATGTTGTAATAGAAGTAGGAGCAGGTTTTTGATTACTGTTACTTTTTGTATTGTGTTGGTTGAAATGAACGTATATACTTTCCTGGTTTTATTTCACTGTGCCTTTAAATATGTGACTAATTGGTAACAGCTGAACATTTAAATGGCGGCCTTTTTGACTGGAATATTGTTTCTGAAGAAGTCTCGTTTTTATAGTAGACGAAAAGTGCTTAAAATAAACGATTTTCTTTTTAGGCCCTACTATTTTGACTACAGTTTTAATTTTTTTTAGTGATTTTTTATGGTTTAGAGTTCTTGTTTGTTGGACCTGATTTGTGTTTCGTTTCATAGTTAGGTAGGGGTTTGAATCCTGCAAGTGTGTGTGTTTGGATGAGGGGGGTTAGTGTGTGTGCAATTTTGTGTGAGGAAAATGTCCCTTTTGGCAACTAGGAGAACACACTACAGGATGCACATTCCCCTTTCCAAACACTGATGATGTCAGCACCCTATAAGTACAGCAGGAGAAGGAAAACCTCCCAGTAATGCAAATAGCACGCTCTGCTAATGCATCTGTCTTGAGTGTCATAACATAGTTAGGTAGGGGTGTGAATCCTGCAAATGGCAAGTGTGTGTGTTTGGATGAAGGGGGTTAGTGTGTGTGCAATTTTGTATGAGGGAAATGTCCCTTTTGGCAACTAGGAGAACACACTACAGGATGCACATTCCCCTTTCTAAACACTGATGATGTCAGTACCGTATAAGTACAGCAGGAGAAGAAAAGCCTCCCACTAATGCAAATAACGCGCTCTGCTAATGCATCAGACTTGCGTGTCGTAACATAGTTAGGTAGGAGTTTGAATCCTGCAAATGGCAAGTGTGTGTGTTTGGCTGAGGGGGTTAGTGTGTGTGCAATTCTGTGTGAGGGAAATGTCATTTTTGGCAACTAGGAGAACACACTACAGGATGCACATTCCCCTTTCTAAACACTGATGATGTCAGCACCCTATAAGTACAGCAGGAGAAGGTATGTGGCATGGACAATGACTGAGTCATATGTGTCCATGCCTCTGACTGACCTGTATGCTTGTGTTATGTGGTGGACCATAGTGTCCCACGGGCATATCACTGTGACCTTCACCTTGTCCAGCCTGGTGAGCATGACCTCACTGTACCGGACAATAAAGGTACCTAACACAACTGTGGCAAGTGTGTTGTCTAGCCGTACAGGCTGTGACTGTTTGGCACACAGGATTTGTGTGCTATGTGTTATGCGTGATGTGTTCAGGCATAACGTATGCCTATGTGCCAGCTGCAGAGGTGTCTGCCGCTCAGGCAGGATGCTATTCTTAGGCTCCATGAATGGCCCAGTGTGTTCACGTGCTTGTATTGCTGTCAGTGTAGGTCTACATCACACTGGTATTGTAGTCACTGTAGTATTTCATGCCACCTGACAGGTTATGCCAATACTGGGTTCAGAGTGCTTAGTCCCCAGTTTGTCTATGTGGTTCCATCTCATACATGTGTTGTACGTCCATGTGTAGGGGAGAGGGTTGACTGTGTACATGTGGCAGCTGTGACATTGCCACATGACCCACATATTCCACAACTGTACCATAGAGGTGACTGACAACTGACCTTTCCACATGCTACCATAGTATTGTGATTGCCATGGTGATTAACAGCACATAGGGCCAATGGGGAACAAGGTACATAGGTTCATAGGTTCATAGGTTCATACTAGGCTATCTGCCCTAGGGCATTTATGAACCTAGCCAGAATGTGTTTGGCTGTTGCCATCCATTGTAAATATATCTTGCCATGCCCTTATCCGAGGTTAGTATACTGTGCCTCTGTCTAACAGTGACACAGAAGTGATACCCAGGGTAAACCTACAATGTCCCATCCACTCATCAAGATTCCTCTTGAAGAGAGTCAATGAGGGACTCTGCCTAACCTGGACTGGGATTTTATTCCAGAGTGAAGTGAGCCTCTGGGTTATGAATCTGTCCCTCCAGCATGTCCTATTTATTTCAGTGCTGAGGTTCAACTCTCTCAAGCGTGTAGCCCGATGGGATTTGGATATTCTCAGGTGCAGCATGCCCATTAATTCCGGGTTTGACATGGCTTTATACATCAGGCACAGATCGCCTCTGAACAGGCGGTATGCCACTGAGTAGAGCTGGGGTTTCTTTAACCGGTCAACATATGGCATCTGTTTGAGCCCTTTGATCCTCTTGGTGAGGTACTTTTGGGGTCTTTCCAGTTGCTGCAGATGTCTGGTAAGGTACATCCCAACAGGGGCATTGTACTCAATTATGGGCCTGATGAGGGATGAGTAAAGAGGCACGATGTCCTCCCCTGATCTAGATGTGAATCCCTTCATGATGGGGTGGGCTATATAAAATGTCTTTCTAACCACTTTGGCCACATGGTTGTCAAATGAGAGATTGCTATCAACTTGGGTCCCCAGGTCCCTAATTACTTCTTCTGTACTTAATGGATTACCACCTATGTGGTACTGTGAGGGCACTTTGTTTTTGCCAAAGGGGATGACTATACACTTTTTTGCATTCAGCTTGAGGCCATGGCTCTGGCACAAGTTGTCTGTTTCTATGAGGCCCTTTTGGAGAATGCTTGTGTCGGCTGGAGAGTCGATTATGGTGGGCAGTTTGCAGTCATCTGCATATTTGGTCAGCCACAGTCCTTCCATGTTGGCCTGTACCTACGATAAATATATACCAAACAAGAGAGGTCCCAGGAATGAGCCTTGTGGGACACCACTTGTAACTGGTTTGGAGTCTGGCATGGCTCCAGCAATTCTACCATGTGGGTTCTGTCCTTCAGCCAGTGTGCAATCCATCTAGTGACATAGGGGCTTATATTTAAGCAGGTGAGCTTCTCTAGAATGCCCGAGTGGGGTATTGTATCGAAGGCTTCTACGAGGTCCAGGTAGGCTGTGTGGACCACCTTCCCTTCGTCAATGGCCTTGGTGACTGTTTCAAAGAAATAAACCAGGTTTGAGAGGCAGGATCTGCCCTTAACAAAGCCAAACTGGGTATGATCCAGTGTCTGTAGGTCCCCAATATCTTTATTTATGAGGTCCATGATGATCCTTTCCATAGCTCTGCAGACCGAGCTAGTGTGGCTTATGGGGCGATAGTGTCCAGGATCCATTGAGGCACCACCTTTCTGTAGAGGGACCACTGTTGCTGTACGCCACTCTTTGGCCACATATCCTGTAGTAAGGCTGGGATTGAACAGTAGTTTTATGTTTGGTTGTAGCTCTTCTTGGAGTTCATGTACGACACAGCCCGGGACACTGTCTGGTCCCATTGATGCAGTGTGTATTGCTTTGGAGAGGGCGGCTCTTACCTTAGCATCTGAGATGTCAGGGGGGGCAGCAATCTGCTAGGATACATATTTGCCCTTTCGGTGTGGACGGGGGGAGAAATTTGCGCTGAACCTGTCAGCTAGAATGTTGTCAATGTCTGTGGGTTTGGTGTTTCTATTGACATTTTGGACTACCTATGAGCATATCTGGGAATTACCACCCAGGTTCCTAACATGACTAAAGAAAGCCTTGTGATTATCCTTAGTGTCCTGTGCAATTTCTCTCGAAGCTGGCCTTAGACAATCTTATGAGTGCCTGTAGTTATTTGCTAATACTGATCAGTGATGCCTTCCCTTTTTGGGATTTTGCTGTATCATTTAGTAGCTTCTTCCTTCTATTGTGTAGTTTGTTTATGGCTGGGGTCCACCAGACAGGACGTCTGCCTTTGGAGGATTGGGTCTTGGTCTTATTCGGGATCACATGATCCATGCATTCCTGAAGGTGTCCATAGAATGCATTTATAGAGGAATCTGCAGTCTGGTCTGTAGTTTCCACAGGCCCGGGGGCTTTGAAGGTTTCCACCTCAGTTTTGAGGAGTGTGAATTTGCGTTAGAGAAGTTGTTCACTGTGGTGTTCTGGGCAGGGGGTGGGGTCGGGATGTGAATATCCAGTGAGATTAGTTTATGGTCTGATCTTACCGGTGAGGGATACACTTCTGGTCTGGAGCATAGAGTCCCCATGTTGGTGATGATCAGGTCCAATATGTTTCCCCTTCTTGTGGTAGTGGTAACAAGTTGTTCCATAGCATTTGAGCTCATATATTCTAGGAATCTTTGGCCTAGGGTGTTGGAGCTAGAGTCATGCTCACAGTCTATGTTTGGGTAGTTGACGTCGCCCAATATAATGGTGTTTGGAGAGACCTTCATATTTTCCACTGTTCTCAGGAAGGCCGAGTGCAGTTCTTGGGTTTGGGAGGGTGGTCTGTAGCAGGCTATAACCTGGAAGGCAGTTTCACCCATTGTTAGTTGCACATGGATAGTCTCTGATGCTTGGTGCTTTGCCACCATCCTGGAGGTGTGGGTATCTTTGATGAATATCAATACTCCCCCTTTTGTGGTTCGTTCCAAGTTTTGGGGCTAAAAAGCATGGTATGAGGTATAACCTGGTAGTGCTGGGGTGCTCTCAGTATCCCTGAACCAGGCATCTGTTACTGCACAGATATCGATGTTCTCCATGCTAAGGAGAGTTTCGAGTGCATGCATCTTGAGGTTTAGACCTCTGGCGTTGGGTAGCATTACTCTTAGTTTCTTATCCCTTGTGATACCTATGAAGGTGTGTTTGTCATTTGAGCCTTGCCTAACAAAGGCACTATGGGGGTAGCAAGAGCCTTTGCCAATATCCGAAAGCCCAGGGGTGACAGGTGCAAGCCGTCCCTAGCGAAGCAGGTGGTTCAACAGAAGATGAATATGTGAGGGTGTAGTGCCTGTGATTAGTTAGCAGTAGCATATATGACTGCTCACGTGGACAAATGCCAGGTAAGTCATATGCAATTTGTCACAGGCAACGTACATGTGAACAGGACAAACAGTGACATTCTGTCAGGTGAGACATGGACATACATATAGTAAGCTATGCAGATGTCACTAGGAGTCCACAGAAGCTCTGTAACTATGCATTGCAGGTGGGATCAGTATTCCAGGGTAATTGCAAGCAAACATGCATGCAAACAAAGCTACAGTAAGCAGGGCTGCATGTAGTCCATTGTATAACAAACAAGCTGTATCACTTCCAGTAGGTAACACTGCAAATATGCAGGCACTATGCACATGTACATGGAAATACACAGGTCAGATGGCTAGGGTCCAGTCTCAGCGCACACAAGTGTACAGACCATGTACTGTCAGGATGTACAATAACTGGATGGAAACCCATGTGCTCATACCTGCAGTAATACACATGTCAAATAACAGACACTGAGCCTTCACTCAGTGGTTCCATACTTAGTAGGATGTATGCTACCTGGCCTGCCACCACAGTATCCCTGACATGTATGGGGACTCTCCCTCCTGTGACAGTTAGTTTTGTGTGTTGGGGCTGTCTAGCATGGTATGAGATGTGAGCTTGCAGTGCTAGGGTGCTCTGTTCTGTACCAGTCGTGTAGTACTGCACACATATCAACATCCTCAAACATCCGCTTTGCAGAGTCCAGTGTGGGCAACATGCCACTTACAGTTTACATGTCCATCATTGCATATTAATACTTTCATTACCTTATCCCCTGTGCTACCTATGTATGTAGCCTTCTGTTGACATCCTTACCACCAGTATGCCAACATGTGCAGATGATACACTATGGTACTTACCATGGGTGTAGACAACAGTACATGACAATCATACCCATATCCGGTACCAACCCAGACTGGGTACTGTCATAAGAAGCAGGTGTTCGTTGACTGGACACAGATCCCTGTCGGGCCTGGCCAGAGCCATGTGCAGCACAGACCCAGCATTGCTGGGGCTGCTGCTGGCACTATGTGGGCAGCCGCAGCCCTGTTGTCGTCCGTGACGACTGCCAGCTGCTGCTGTTGCTGGCATACGCCCACGTTGATGCCTCAACCATCCACCATCACCCTGGCTCATGGACATGTAGTTGTGGAACCGGTCTAATATGTCCCCACAATGTCTGTCTATGACATCGGTGAAATTACGGATGGCAGCCGCAATGTCACGCATACTGTCAGTCATGGCTGTGCGACATGCTGTCAGATCCCTCAGACCCTGTCTGGTGTACCGTTCCATACGTGACTGTGCCTGCATGACAGCCCGAAACATAGCTGAGGTTGTAAGACCTCTGAGGGCACGTCTGACAGGGGCAGTACACCCACGGATGCTCCCACGAGAACCCCTGGACATCTGTCTGTGTGGTATCATCTCAGGGTCATGCCCATGGCAGCTGTGTGGGGAGGCATGTGCCACAGATACCACATTACCCTGGTCAATGCCCACTGTATGCTGTCCATCACCTAGGGACATTGGTGACAAAGGGTGTATTGGCAGGATAACTGTGCGCATTGATGGGGTTGACAGCTGTGTACTGTCAATCGGCTGACTAATGATGGACCCTGGCATACCTTCCTGTGCCATTACACAGATGTCATCATTATCAGTACCCATGGCACCTGATTCAGGTTCCCTGCTGCATGACACCAGAGCAGCACCAGAACCTGTGGGAGGGAAAAAGGAAACACAGTTTACAATGTCTACACAATATTACCAGTGATGTACACATCCACACATGCACAGGTCCAGACATGCACACATGCACACATGCACACACATGCACAGGTGCACAGGTGCACACATGCACACATGCACACATGCACGCACATGCACAGGTGCATAGGTGCACACATGCACAGGTGCACACATGCACACATGCACACATGTGCACATGCACACATGCACACATGCACACATGCGCACATGCACACATGTGCATGTGCACACATGCACACATGCACACGTGCACACATGCACGCATGCACACATGCACAGGTGCACACATGCACACATGCACACATGCACACATGCACACATGCACACATGCACAGGTGCACACATACACACATGCACACATGCACACGTACACATGTACACAGTTGCACACAGTTGTACACTACTCAGTATGCGTGATATCAACACACAGACACAGACACACCTGCATGCATACACAGAGCACTACTAAGTGAGCCTAATATTACTATTACTATCAAGACTATTAAAGGTATTGTTAATACACACTCACCAGCATGGATAGGCTGCATTGCTGTTACACCGGAGGGACCTGCAGAAGTGAGGAAACTAATGTCAGTGGGCACAACTGTACCATTGTTACTGAGTATGATACAGGTCAGTAGTACAACAGTCGCCTTTCACAGGTCAGCTGCTGATATTGAGGATATCACACTTGCACATTAAATACTATGATGCCAGCTACAAACCAAGGACACACCTCACACATGCATTAACTACCAGTGTACACAACAGTCAACTATACATATGGCATATTACCTGCATGCTCATAGTCTTGCTGCTGCGTGGCTACAGCCTCCATCATAATGCATGTCTGCTGCTGTTGTTGTTGCTGGCAGACTGGAGCCACTACACTCATGAGTAGTCCCTCCAGTCTGGTGAGTGGGGGATCTGTAGCCACCCCACCACCTGTGGCGACCTGTTGCCTGTGGATATCCGACACATGCTGACGGACATTTCTGATTAAATCACTGCAGTGATGTCGTACCTGCTCATATGTCCTATTATGCGTGCCTATGTCATTTACCCGACGGACCAGGTCTTGCCACAGTGCAGCCCTCTCCTGCTGATTCTGGCTGGTGCGGGAAAAGAGTATTGCATAATCCCGCACCAGGCTCTGGTGTATCTCCTCATCCTCAGCTGTGGAGTAAGCTGGATTTCGTGGGTGAGCCATGTTCCTGAAAAAGAAAATAACTTGATATCAGCAATATATGTCAGCAGAATTTGGCACACATACTACACATGCTACTCGACTGTTATGATACAACATATCTCACATATATAGCATCTGTCTGTCTATTGGTGGATACACATGTAAATGGCCAGGTATCAGTGCTTAGCCAGCAACTGTGCAACAGTACCTGGCACACTCCATACGACATACTACCAAACCCCAGCAGTCAGAACACTGATTCAGGTCCAGAGCACCTCCTCACTCTGGGTGTTTGTATCTAGGTACTGTATGGTCTACATCATCAACTACTGTGAGCTGACCACAAACTAATTGCCCTGGATATACATATCCCACCTCCACCACCAGCACAAACTACTATAATGAATAACATTGCAAATGCAAAGTTTACACTTTGTAACAGTGACATGGTATCCTTTCAGCACACTGGGCCAGTGGAAGACACAACCCACAATGCTGACCCCTACACAAATGCTTTCTACGGACATCTCCGAGAATGCATGGATCATGCAATCCCATATATGACCAAGACACTCTCCACAAAGGGACAGCATCCTGTCTGGTGGACCCCAGCCATAGACAGATTGTATTACAAAAGATGGCAGCTACTGCAAGACAGAGCATAATTCCATAAAGGGAAGGCATGTCTGAGCAGCAATAGTAAGGATCTATTTTCCCTCATACAAACATCCAAGGGCAACTTTGAGAGGGAAATCAAGAGGGACACTACAGATAACCAGAAGGCCTTCTTCAGTTATGTTAGCAACCTGGTCAGAATCCCTCCTCTATGCTCATAGTTAGTACACAACAACAAATAATTCACTGAAACCACAGATATTGACAACATTGCGGCAGACAGGTTCAGTGCAGGTGTCACCGCTCCCTCTCCCCCAAAATAAGACATAGTTATCCCAGCTGACTGTAACCTCCCTGTCATCACAGATGTCCACGTGAGAGCCGCCCTCAGGAAAGCAGAATACACAACATGACTGGGACCTGATGGTATCCCCGGTTGCATGCTACATGAACACTGACAGGAGCTAAACACACATATATAAGTGCTATGTAACACTAGCCTGACTACAGGATATGTACCTGTACACTGGCACACAGCAGCAGTGGTTCCACTACACAAAGGAGGCACCTCAACATACCAATACAATACAACACAATACAATACATTACAATACAATACTATACAATATGCTATTGCCCCTGGGACTACAGCAGCATACTGTTCTGCTACCCTGACCATTGTGACACGTGGTGTGATGGTACCTGCTGCTGTCACACAGTTACACAGGGTGACTCATATGGCATATTACCTATCAGACTAACATTCAGCAGGGGTATGTGTGACATGTACTCATGGGGAGTCTTGCTTCTTAACACTGTGTGGTTTATTGCAGGGTATGTCTTATCTGTGGGTAGGAACCTTTACCTCCACATGTGCTCTCTATTGCAGTGGCATGGACGACACACAGCAGTCATTTAGGTTGTGGATGGTGTGAGGTGTTACTATGGTTGTTGGACATCTGTGTGACTTACGTATGTAAATCCAGGAGTGGTAACCTCTATGTGGGTAGTATGTGTGTACTCTGTGGTGTTGTCAGTCACTGTGCATTGGTAATGCATTTGAGTGCATTGTCACAGTTTTGTACATGTCACTGTGTCCTTCTCCATATCTGTAGCTGTCATGTGAGGTACATACCATGGCATCCATTATGTGGTGTGGAGGGGTACACTGACCTACATGCCCATAGCTGACACACCATGTCTGCTGACACATACCATGTGCAGGTATTCCAGGAATAGTGTGCCACTGTGAATATCATTGGGGGGACTATTGTACACATTTATGACCCTGTTCACCCCTGACACATACAGTGGTGGGCAGCCAATCACATATCTGGTGGTTACTGGTGTAGGTGATTTGAAATGGGGTATGGTACTCCAGTTTTGACACTGGTGTTCACTCCATGCCTTTGTCACCAGGCACCTGTTGCAATACATCTGTACACATGTGCCTCACTCAGAATATATATACATCTCTCTCTCTCTCTATATATATATATATATATATATATATATATATATATATATATATATGTATATAGATATATCTATATATATATATATATATATATATATATATATATATATATATATATATATATATATATATATGTCTGTATACATATACACATATATATATTGATGTACATATATTGCTATAGATATGGAGGGGGGGCACAGAGGGGGTGAGAGTGACAGAGGGGGTGGGACAGGGGGTGTTGAGGTCGTCATATACAGTCATACCTGTAGATAGTCAGATCAGTCTGTCTATGTATATGTATCTACATATATCTATATCTGTATGTGTGTATTACATAGGTTCATAGGTTCATAGGTTCATACTAGGCTATCTGCCGCCTAGCCCATAGTTTTGTGGCTTAAGCCACCCCTTTAGTATGGGGAACTATACCCATTATTTTGCTGTGCCTCTGTTGAGCAGTGACACTGAGGTAATCCCTGGGGTATATCTGCGATCTCCCATCCATTGTACATATTCTATCTATCTACATCTGTCTATGTATTCCTACATCTCTCTCTATGTATGTATACATATATGCATATTATATATATATATATATATATATATATATATATATATATATATACATACATACATACATATTTTGACATACATACGTATCCGTATGATAAACAGGTATATCAACATGTTTGTCTACCATACTGTATACACACACTAACACACTGCTAAACATACATAACTGTGAAACCTACTTTGTACATTGCACTACAACCTACAGTCAACCTACATTGATATGTGCACATAGATGCTCTCACATACAAATGTATGTACAGCCTTCACTGATAGTTGCTGTATGTCCCCTGCCCTTTGCACATCTTCATATACATATGGATACAGACCAATGACACATATGGAGGGTTCACAGTATGTAGACCTTTATAGTATTACTTTACATTACCTGTGTTTGTCACAGCTGATTGTGTTGCGGTCTGGTTTTGTGTCCTGCTGCTCCACTTGCCAGTTGTCAGCTTCAGGTGGCTGTTGCTGAACAGTTTTGTTTGTGTCTGTTTAATTTCATTTTTCTCTGTCTCTGTCTCTGTCTCTCTCTCTCTCTCTCTCTCTCTGTCTCTCACTTCCTCCTCAGGGTGCAATGAAAGTATTGCATGTGTGGACTGGGAGTACAGCATACTTTTGTAGGTATCTGCATATGTCCATGTGATGGCCTCTGCACCAATTGTTAGCCATCATTTGCTAATTGCATGCAGCCAGTTGTGTACTGATTGCAGTTCTCACTGTGATTTCAGAACAGTGCTATAAAAAGGTATGTGAGATAGGCGTAGCCCTTTCAGATTTTAAGGGCAGGGACCATGCTGGTATGCTGTGGACAATGTTCTGTGAGTGTAAAGGTTGGTATCTCTCTCATATTTCCAGCTGTGTTGTAGATTAACATTCCTCCATTCATTTCTCCAGTTTCCTGTACTAACTGTGTATGTACACTGACACCTACGACTACTACTACTGTTAATGTGTGTGTGTGTGCTTTCCTTGCACATTTGCTTGCACTTTGTTGCTATGGCTTCCATATTTGCCCTTTACAGTCACTACTTGTATGCCTGCTAGGTGTCCTGACTGTAGTGTGCTGCTGTGGCTTTCCTATTTTCCATGTACATTCACACCTTGGAATGCTTGTTATATCTGCTAGGGTGTTACAGCATGCAGTGTGGTCTGGCCATGGTGTGGGCCTTGACATCTATTAGGGTATTTGAGTATGCTGCTGAGCAGGCCCCTGAGACTCTCAGGTGCATCTGTTATCTGCCTCATGGAATGGTACATATCAGTGGGGTACACCCATTAAATTGTCTAGTATGCTGCAGTTGTGACTGTGGGATAGCATGAGCATATGTATTACTACACTTTTTCTGCCATGCAAGTGGTGCATACTTTCACGACTCCATAGTTACCATTGCATGTGTTGTAACACCTTTCTGCCTACTGTTTGTACATTTCACATGGAGTCTGTGGGGCATCCCTGTAACTCATTCACTGTTGCTATGTCTAGGCTCTTAACTATTCAAATATGGTGGTGTCAGACCTCTCATGTGTACAAATATTTGCAGGTTGTCCACATTTCTGCCTCATATTTTGGTCAATATCTCATGCACAGCTTTTTCTGGCAAATCACTCTGGGCTCAAGTCAGAATATCGTGACAAACATTCAAGTTTCAGACTTCATACCCTTCCAAACATCCCACAAACTGCAGAACCTGTTACTCTCTGAACTGTCTGAGTTTGTTGTAACATTATTTGTAATGTGTCCCTGGTTTTGGCCCTTTGCTCCACATATTTTATTACTTGGTCCGGATGTGTTCCTGTAAGAGGTTGTGGGGTATGGGCAGTCATTATCCTGCTGTGAGTATGTGTGTGGCTTGCAAGGTGCTACAGTGACATTGTTACCTACTAGCTACCAACTAGCATGGCTGTTTCTGTTCACACACTACTGTTATGGAAATCCACTAGTTTTGACAGTAATTCTACATGACATGCTTTGTGTACTACACATCCTATATTCCCTTTACATTCATTCCTACTATTACATGATATATTTATTTTAGCACAATGTTCTTGTATAACAGTCATGGCTTAGTGGTAAGTCATGCAGACTACTGTTTCCAGGTTCCTGGGTTCAGGACTGACAGTGGGATTTTATTTTGCTTTTGAACTGACTACAGGACCTGTCAATCAGAGTGACTAAGGCACTTTTAAGCAGTTGTAACCTGGTTAGCACTGGTTTGCGCAGAGCTCACGCATGCGCACTGGCGTTTAGCGCCACGCACACACGCACACACCTGCTTACAACCGCTTAAACATGCTTACTCTTGCGCACACCCGTGCTATTTTCTTTGAAATAAATGAAAATGGGGAGACAGGAAAGTGGTGAAAAAGGGGTCACAAAGAGGGTAAGACAGTAGGGAAACAAGCTTGGGTTTTTCAGGAGGGATGTAGGTAAGGCCCATAGCTGCCCATTTCTTCATCAGCAACAGCTGTGCATATGTTTGTAATCTGGTGTGACATTTGATACCTTCCACCCCTGAGAGAGGTGTCAGGACAACAATAATACTTGTTGTACAGCCAATTGTAATTGATACTTTCCATGTCCGGCAGACATATGTGCGGAATGGGAAGCTATGTATGGGGCGTAATTTTCTTGTGGGTACAGAGTGCCCTTTTTATTTTTTTTTTCAGGTGAGAGTGGTATGTCAGGTGAAGGAAGTCGGTATAGCTGGAAAGGTAGGTTGGGTAGGTCAACAGACAAGACAAACAAGACGCATACATGGGCGGTGTATGACACGTGTGGGGGGGTTACACAATTGACGGGGATGGAGGTTTGGATATCCAGAGCCTATGAGCCCACAGATGGCAACAGTGGAACTGATATCCCCACCCATGGGCAGTTGCCACTGTTCCTTCACTGCCCAGGATGGGGCTGTGCTGGGGGCTGTGTAGGCTGGCCAACAGGCATGCCCGTAAGTTGTGCCACCTGTGCCTCAAGCTGGCGTAGGGGCCCAAGAACAGAGTCCTGGATCGCCCTACGCACCACAGTCTGGACGCTACGGAGGGTGAGTGGTGTTTCTCCTCCAGCCACGCTTGCAGAGGGGGGACAGGCCCCATCCCCTGCAGTGCTTCCACCCGCAGGTGGCACAGGGCCACCAGAGGAGGGTCCAGACTGGGCACTAGTGCCAGCTGCACTTGCCAGCTAAGGTGGGAGAGGTGGGTCCGCTGGAACCTGCCTTCCTTGTCGTCCTATGTTTTGCATTATGTCATGACAGTTTGGGTTAGTAACATACAATACCATTCGCAATTAGTTGTAACAGCATGCATTAGTATTCCCATTAACCAAACACCCAGATATTTACACCATTGAACAGCGAGCATAACACATGCATAATTTGAACAGCAATACACAGTCCAACAACATGCAGGGTTGATTGATGGCAACAGGCCATCAGGTTTGGATGTATGAACAGGGCAGATGCATCAACGTACATGCAAATATTTATGACCCAACAGGACAAATGTCCAGGGGTGTTAGTTGTGATTGCACATACCAATTTCACGTGGAATGGATTATATGTGGTTATAGGGTGGGGTGAAGAAAATATTATTAACACCTTCGAATACCAATACATATGCTGTACATTTCTAATAGCTACAGATATATACACACTACTGTTCTAACTACAGTTTCCTATATGATAACTACTTCAATTTGGTGATAGGACTGTTACTGCTACATCAATATACATTTTATTGTTATTCATACACGTTCATATCTGGCTTTGTTCAGCTACATCATCCTGCTACATTTGCTTTATATAGCTATAGACAACTGTGGATGTTTGATATTTCAGACAATCATACTATCTGCATATTGCAGACTAAGAGCAACATATCCAGATTTTGGGATGCACATTCCAGCTGCAGCAACACTTTGGACACATTTCGAAGTTTGGTTCTACTTGTCACATTCATTTCATTCTGTACTGACTGCAGTATACTTTATTCAGGGGTTCTTACTACTTTATTGGTGGATTCATAACTCTTTCTCACACTCTCTCACTTGTTTTCATTTTACTATTCAGGATGGTACTTACTCCCAGGCTTTATTGACATGTTTTACCTGTAGTTATTACAATCATTTCCAGCAGTCTCACTTCTGTCATGTTTCAGTATTTCAACAGGGATATATTTCACACATGTGATTTGCTCATCTTCTGCAGCTGTACTTTTCAGCCTGCTGCAGGTTGTGTACTATTATATTACAGGTGGGGCATCTTTATTTCAGACTTTATTTCAGACATTTTCATTTTTCTGTTTGGATTACAGACTGCAACACACTTTTCTAATCAAGCAATACTTGCAAACACTTTTACACTGTTACTTGCACATTTTATTACTTAGTGACTGCACTGCACTCTTTTGCTAACTGTCATACTTTGATATTTCTTTACAGTTACTGGGAGTGGATTACTGACCTGCCTGGTGGCGCAACCGCACCAGCCTATCGCCATAGGCTCTGTGGTTCGCAGAACGGACACCTGCAGCTGTAATATAAATGAAGTAATATTGGAATACACATCTCCATAATATCAGCTAATTTAATTTCTTACATACATAATTAAATGTAACTTACTCAGTAGTGGGGCGTTGGGCATTTGCCGGGCCTCCTGGATCCAAAGGTTCAATTGGTCCTGCTTGCGTCTCTTCAGGTCCGCATGGTGGTGACGGACCTGCTCACCAGTCCTTGGAATCCCTGTGGCACTGGTGAGATCATGAGCCAACCGGTCCCACGCCTCAGCCTTATATGCTCCTCACAGGCCCTGGCCCTGCATGAGTTGGGCCTCATGATTATGGACTAGGAGCCAGACCATGTATCTGGTCTCCTCAACGCCCCACCTCTGTGCTCGAAAGCAACTACCCTCACCTACACCTGACATTCTGGCTGCAAGTCAGTTCTACAATCGTTTATGCTGTATATTCCCGCCTATGGGGCTTATATATGCCGTTTTTCCCGCACTTATCTGTGATTGGCCATTTTGGAATTGTATCCACTTCACAAAACCTGCTTTGTCATGCTCCACTTTCTATTCATTCCTATATATTTGCTATTACTGCATTTCTGAGTACAGCTATCATGGCTTAGTGGTTCAGTACCTTGACTATGGTGCATGGTATCCTGGGTTCGAACATTTTATGACTGTCTAGACAGGCTAGGGGGTGTGTCTGTGTAAAGGCAGTTTTGTTACAGCTTGCTCAAAGTTGCCCGCCGGTTAGCTTGTTAGCACGGTGCGCAGCTCCGCGCAAACGGGGTGCGCTGGTTCACGCCTCATTTGGCTGTCAGCACGCATATTACGCTCAGCTCAGCTAGGGTCACACAGTTTCAGTGTGTGAAACCACTGCTCAGCTACGGGCACTCATTTTGCACCTGTTAAACCACTGCTCAGCTACGGGCACTCATTTTGCACCTGTTAAACCACGGCTCAGCTACGGGCACTCATTTTGCACCTGTTAAACCACTGCTCAGCTACGGGCAGATGCACTCACCTTGTTAAACTGTAGCTCAGCTATAGGCACATCTGGCATTTTCTATTGTTTTGTTACCTCACATTTCTTCAAAATAAATGACTATTTCATTACATTTTACATAAATTGTGATTTTATATGTGTACATATTTGTCAGGGATTTGTTTCGTGCTTATTTTACTAAAAAAAAAAAATTTATGTTGTGGGGGCTCAAACCATGGATGCCTGTTATTCAGCTGACGTCTCTACCGCTATGCTATTGCTTCTTGGCTTACTTTGCATATTTAGTTCTTATATACTTTCTCACTGACTGCTAACTGTGGCTGCGCTATGGGCACGCCCACGCAAATGAGCGCACTCACGGGCAAACATCTTTACAATTTAAAAAAAATTATAAGATGTTCATTTGTACATTTTATGTTCGTAGTCTGTGGGGGCATGTGTTGTGTTGTGTTTATTCACATTTCCATGGACTCTGTCATGGTTGTTTACTTTGGGCACTTTTACTCTTCTGGGGGCGTGTCCTCTTGCAGGGCTCGGCCTACGGACACGCCCCCTACTGTCTTACACGGTCCGTGTTAGCCTTAGGTGTGATTCAGCATGCTCTCATGAATATGCAGAGCATGCTGACATCACTCCGTTTAACTGCAGCCTCCGTGTAAGAGTTATAACTCTTACACGGAGGCTTCGTGAATCCTGCCCTATGTTTCTGTGCGCTGTAGCATTTTGATGCTGATTTATGATGGACTTGACTTTTACAGTAGGATATTCTGATGTTGTTTGATTTATAAATCTGTCAAAAAATTAAAGTCACAATTTGCCAGTTGCTTTTAGCAGTACTGATAAAACTATTTTTTTTGCAGCACCAAATTAAGCTGAGTACCGTAGCAGATTATTTTGGAATCTATGTTATACTACTGACTAGATGTAGAATATACTGCCATTTCCTGGCTAATATTCATTTACAAATACGGATTAATTAAATCTGTAGACCTGCATTGATGACTTAAATATAAGTTCCAAACAGACTGTACTTCTGATTTTATTTATTCAATTATATAAATGCATTCTGAATCAAAAATGCATTAAGTGTTTCACATTGGAAAGACTCAGTGACTATATAAGAAGGCAAAAGACAATATTAAGAAAATGAAGTATATGATCAAGTAACTGTGATTACTTCTTTATTTAAATTTGATGATGAATGAAATGTGAAATTGTGCATTAGAAACAAGAGTGATAAAGTTTCAGACTTGACAGATATCTTGAGAGACCTAGTCATCAACAAACATTAAATCATAATAATAGTATAGAATCATGTACTTGTGCAAACACACAAGCCTCATACACTGAATCAAACAACTTTTCTTTCTGTACATCACTTATTACAGAGACTGGGCAGAAAATAAAATAAGGAAAATAAAGTCCGAAACCTGTAGATATAATACATATTAACCCAGGCACAGGTTCATAATAAAATTACTATTAAAACTGACAACTCATGTCTAGACAAATAGCTAGAAAGGAAAAAAAATCACTAGAAAAATCAAACAACTATATCAAAAATGTAAGAAATGCAGAAACTGGTCTAGATAATAAAAATGAATCAAAATAAATGAACAAAGGTACTCTTAAGAAGAAGAGACTGTGGTACTACAATGATGTCATAAATAAGACAAAATCTGAACTTTCTTTTATCAAAGATTAACATGTTTTGGAACTACCACTCACTAAATGACAAGTCACCAAGGAAACAATAACCTCATCACAAACTACTACATGTCAAACTTATGGAAAAAGATATATCTATATTATATATATATATATATATATATATATATATATATATATATATATATATATATATATATATATATTACAAGTTCGAAGCACATATGGCCGAGACCATATGTTTGAACTCATAAAAGTTCGAACACTGAAGTAAAACAAATAAAACAACAAAACACAAAACTAAACATCTATAGCAGGGGGGCTACACCCCCCTGCACCCCCCATACCCATCTTACTTAAATATACCAACTCTGAGATCACACTACATTGAGGACATGGGAAATCTTCCCTTTCTGCACTGTACGGAGATCTCCATTCAGTCCAATCAAACTTTTACAAGTTTGAACATATGGTTTCGACCATATGTGGTTCGAACTTGTAAACGTTTGATCTACTGAAGGGGTCCCATATGTATATATATCTATATATATATATATATATATATATTTATATATATATATATATATATATATATATATATATATATATATATATATATATATGTGTGTGTGTGTGTGTGTGTGTATGTGAGCATTTTTCCCTTCATCTGGGTACTTACAATAACATATATAAACCAATTTAATGCCATCACACAAAGTCAAAAAAGAAAGAAATCTCCCACAAGAAAGGAAATGATGCAGATGCACCATTAAAAAAAAAAAAAACACACACTATTAGTGAATTCCTATGGAGAACAGCAACAGGGATTTTGAAATTCAGCAGTTTGTATTTGGTATGTTTGTTTCTAAGGGACTCTGCTCTCTGGTACTAATTGTTCAGAAATTTTAAATATATTGATGCTGTCCAATATTCTTTAGAAGATAAACAGCAACATTTGATAGATATTAAGAATCCAGGAAATAACTTTAGATGAAGGCTAACTTATGGAAATGGTAGTAAGGAAAGAGTTATTACCATTAAAAGAATAAGAAAAAAATGCACCTCAACAAGCTGCTGAGCGTAGCACTCTATATACTTCTAAGAATAAAGAAGAAATACCATCCCCAACCTGAACTGATGATCTGCATCAAGTATAGTCATAGGAGATTCAGTCATCAGCTGTGCTGGTAGCATATTATATGATAAAATCAGTCAGAATGGGGTAGTAAACTACTTGCTGGGAACAAAAGTCTCTGATATACAAGAAGTTTTACATAGGGTTTTAAATTCCTCTGTCAGGTATAAGACTATTATAGAGCATGTTGATGTGAAATATATAAAATATTACAGTTGGGCAGTTATTATCAAGGATATTACTTCAGCCTTACTTAAGACTAGAGAACATAGTGCTATGCTGTGCCAGTCTTTTTAGCCATCTTTAGTCAAGTATTAGATTCTGTTAATTTTTATATTGTCACATATAAAACAAATACACACATTTTCAAGAGTTGTTCTCTCCACAGTTGTGACTACAAGGTGATTTGAACATATTTGCCTTATAAAAAAATGCCCAACAACTGACTTTGGTAGGACAAAGATTTTAGCAGCCTTCTTAGTACATACATGTCTATATTTTTTCTGACTTGCAGAGTGCAAGTTGTATTATTACCAGAATGGGACATCTTTCCATTTTGTATACAAATGTTTGAAGTTTAAGAGGTAAAACATAATTAATAGTATAATTAGGAATTTACTTATCCTGTGATAAAATATAGGGCTTGTTAGTGAAACACAGTTTTAGTGAATGCATAAAGAACAGGGTTATAATGTACTTTTTATAATAGAACTTTTCTAGAAAAAGAGGAGGTGGTATCACTGTCCCCAGGATTCAATAAAATCTGTGCAGGCTCCATGTAGAACCCACACAGAATGTATCTATGCACACGGCCATGGTTCCTCATCGGTAGCATGTCATACATATTAATTATGGTGCACTTTCAAGGGAGATGACAGTAACAGGGATATTGAATCTGTGTAAGCAACACTTTTTTCAGGCTGTCCTTTAATTGAGGACTATCCAGTATAATTATTGACAGTTGGTAAGCACATCACAATACCTTTTGGCCTGTAAACCTGGACTGAGAGATGTACAACACATTTAACTTCATTAAATTTCAATTTATTTATTTTTTACATTTATGTGCTTGTTTGAGAGGTGCAGAGGGTTGCTTAGCAATATGTAGCTTTGCTTACAGATACAGCACACATCTGCTAGACATCTAAAAATAGAAACCAGATGTATTCAATTGTTGTAGTTCTAAGCCCAGGCAGCGAAGCTGCACTACGCTTACAGGCACCTTTGTAATATGTGTGAAGATATACAAGCTCCCTTCCCTATCCCAGTGACCAGATAAGTTTAGTCATAACCTAGAGCATAGTAGGTCCTGAGTTTGAGTCCTAAGCACTTATACTTTTTACATATATTGCTGTGAGTGTCAGGTGACTGAAACATTGATTTAGTTTAAATTAAAAAATTGTTACATTTAGAAAAGTTGTGCAATGCTAAGTAGTGCTTTTCCATGTTTGCGAGTTGCTAAGCAACGCTGCGCTGTTTTGAAAGTTACAGTATGGCATGCAAGGGTGGGAATGCAGCCTATATAAAGGCCAACAGGGAGGAATTTCACATCATCTTAGGAGTCTTACCTTGGCTGTAGATATGGCTGCTGCTGTAGGTGAGGGAGTGTGCTTTTGTGCACAAAATTAGGGAGTGCAGGAGTCCAGAATTTTTGTTGGACTCCTGGTAGAGCATTATGGACCCCAGCTGCTGCAGAGTGAGTACCAGGGCTTAGAATGTAAGTCTGAGACCTGAGATCAGTTGGCCAGAGACTTAAACAGTGCTACTGGTATCCCCCACACTGTTGAGCAATGTCATCACCACTATGACGACCTGAGGCATAGGAGGAGGGAAACCTTGGACACCTGGATCTAAGAGGCTAGGGCTGGGCACACCCCACAGATATGTGAGTATGTTTTCCAGTAACTTATAAATATACAAGCTGAATCTGTGCAAAACTGGTATGCATAATGGTTTGTTTCTCTTTCCACAGCTGTAGACGGGAGGGTTCACAATGTCCACTGCCATGCAGGGCACTTGGCCAGAATGAGCAGTCATGTGGTAAGCAGGAAAGTCATCAAAGTAATAATGTAATGCATAACTTAATAATACAATAAATTAAATACAGATTTTGCAGTCTTAACAGTCAGGTATGACATACCTGGAACATCTTATATCTTTATTAGTGTGTCAGTATATATCTGAAATAGCAAAGCACGTTAAAGCAAGTAAACATGCAGTACTATGTAGCATAGCTTCCAACCATCAGTTAATGTTGGCATCTACCCAGATTAAGAGTCACTGTTCTGGTCTGCTCATTATCTGAAATATGCTGTAGGTTGCACTCAGTGAATGAACAGGGTATATGGGTTAGTTAACAGAAGTCCTAGACAGCTATCCATGGTCTACATGCCAGAGTTGAAGCAACTTTAATCAATACATCTTAAAAGGTGATGGTGCTTTGACAAGTAATGTTTTCATATAAAGTGTCCGCTATTCCTGTATTCAGTGCATGTGTGTTCTAATTTGACACCAGTCAACTGTTACATGTAAATGAAGAATGCAGCAGCTAATGTCAGAAATAACTGTAGTGCAATACCCAGAGTAAGGTTCAAGCCTGTGTTCTGCTCATTTTGTCTGAAATAATGCTGTATGTTCCACTCAGTAAATGAACATGGTATATGGGTAAGTTAACTGAAGTCCTAGACAGCTATCCATTTGTCTAAATGCCAGATTTTAAGAAACATTATCAATAAAGTTTAAAAGGAGAAGGTGCTTTGATAACTAATCTTTTCAAAAAAGTGTTCATTATTTCTGTATTCACTGCAGGTGTGTTCTAATCTGACACCAGTCAACTGTTACATATTAACTAATAAATAATGCAAAAACAAATGTCAGAAATAAATGTAGTGCAATACCCAGATTAAGGGTCAAGCTTGAATGTTGATAATTTTTCCTGAAATATGCTGTAGATAACACTCGGTAAATGAACAGGGTATACGGTTAGGTTAACAGACAACCTACACAGCCATACATGTGTCTAACTGACACATTTCAAGTGACATTAAGCAATATAGTGTGAAAGGAGATGGTGCTTTGATAACTAATGTTTTCAAATAAAGTGCTCATTATTGTTGTGGTCACAGCTATGCATGTGTGTAAATGTAAGATTTTACACAAAATATTGCAATAAAAGTCTTAAAGGAGATGCTACTTTGAGAATTCATGATATTCAAATAAAGTGCATATTATTCCTGTAGTCACTGCTTGTGGGTTCTAATCCAATGGCAGCCAACTGTCAAATGACAACCTGTCTAGTGTAAGTAGTGTACATGAACATACCTCTCAGCTGTCACGATTTTTGCAGAATGTAATAACTACTGCCTTATATGTCTGATCCTTGATTTGCAGATGTATGACATTACTTGGAATGCAATTTATTGGCAAGTCTGTTATCTGAACACCTTGCTACTAATGAATGAGCACATTATGTAAAATGTTCCCTGTAGTTGTGCCTTTGTACCACCATTTTGTAGGGGTTGGCCCATTATGAAGGAAAACAAAAATGCTGGTTCCACACTGCAACACTACTTTAATAGTTATTCACCACACAACTTAGACAGTACTAATGGTTTCTTTTTCTCTCTCACCCCTGTCTCTTCTATAATTTATTAATTTATATTTATTATTATGATCTGATATTAATGTATTACTTGTAACTACCTCTTACATTGGCCTTATGTGTAATTTAATATTGCTTTGCTGTTAAAATACTTTCATTTACATTGTTTATTATCGTGTTCCTCATTATATTCCTTTCTATTGCTTTCCATTACTCAGTATTATTTTCTGTTATGTTATTAATGACATCTATTTGGTTATGTTTATTTTTACCTTATGTTTATATTTAATTTCTTACAGTTCAAAAAGGTAGGCCAGTTCCACGTGATCTACCTACCCTGGCTTCCCTGGCCACTGCACTGGACCCAGCACATCTGGGTAGAAGTCTGGTTGTGCCCCCTCTGCTACCCCTGCACTACCTGCTCCATCGAGTAGTTACACACAACAGGCTGGGGGTGGCTCACATCTGGGAGTGTAAGTGGAGGGGGTGCTTATATCATCTGCAATGAACTGTCAAGCATTGTGTGTGGGCTGCTGCACCAAACTGTTGGTGCATGCCTACGCCAGATGCAGATCATGCTGTCTATCCTGGCGGTGTAGCCTGACCCAAGGTGCTGGCATCAAACACTGCCTCCACAATAGCAGTGAAGGTATAGCGCTGACAGTCCCATGAGTGAGGACTTGAGTCACACTGCTACTGTGTCTTATGTCCATGGGACTGGGATTCCACAATCCCCATCCCTGCCAAGATGTTCACCCTCACTTTTGTGTCACACACCAACCCTGTCTGCTGTCTAGTCTATCCTGTCTGTTTTCAAAAGCTTTGTCACCTTCCCAACTTACCTCCTGCACACATACCTGTGTACCTTTCCCAACATTCCACTCTCACCTTACAAAAAAAAAAAAAAAAAAAGAAAATGGGCACCTGTCCCAATAAAAAAATCGTCCCATACATAACTCTCCATTTTGCACACGTGTCCACTGGCTCCACCTAATTTGGTCCAACTGGCTTTACACTGCACCTATGTTGCCCTCACGTCTCTCTCTCTCTCTCTCTGGGGGTGACAGTCCAAATTCAGCTAAAAATCTGTTAAAGTGCGCAGTTGTTGCTGTACAAGAAATGGATAGCTATGGTTCTTTCCTGCAACCTTCCTGCACATACCTACCTGCCTTTGACTATGTTTTCTCCCTGCTTGCACCCCATTACACACTGTCCTATCTCCCCATTTTTCATTTCTTTTTTGTGCAGCACTGACATGCAGTGTTGCTAAGCTAAATGGTGCTATATTTATATATGTGTGTGAAATAATATTAAACACATTCAAAAAGTACACCTGCGCCCTATTTCAAACCCAGGACCATCGCACCTGCAGACCAGTTTATCAACCTGCCAAGCCACACAGCTGTGTATTATTAACACATTATTGTATTAACATAGGTGTTTTATGCAAAACATAATACTTGCCAGTTTCCCATAATTAAGCATGTTTAAACAATGCCGTGTATCATGCCATGTCACTCAAAGTTGATAAAAGAGTAATAGAAAAATGGAAATGTAATTTGGACTCTGGTATAGGAATACATCACTGTAAAGCCAAACACATAATAATGGATTTAAGGGAGGTATATAACAGCATGTAAATGTGAAATAATTTATTTAAAAATACACCAGCTACAATAGTGATTCAGTAGTTCAGTCTAAGTGTTTTGAAAACATTAATTATTGGTCCACATGGTCCTGGGTTAAAATTAAGTGGTGTCTAGCATTTTAAATGCATGTATGTGTACATCACCATTATGAATTCTGATATGTATGACTGTCTCATCAACTATTGATCAACCCAAAGTAGTATAGATGGAATGTCTGCTTTTCAATGATGGAAGTCAAAGGCCTACAGACAGGAACACAGTTGACATATTCTCATTACAAAACTAGAAAGTGCATACAGAGTCAGGTCATGCATTATTATGCATTCACAGAGATCTTTTAGGTATGTAATTCAAATGAGGCCCAGTAATATTAGACTGCAGGACACAATCATTTGCTACTGATATTACAGATAAGCACAGCTGCACAACATACATATATGGAGGTCATGCTAGAAGCAAGGGCTGCCAGCACACATGTTCCAGATGACTACCATAACATAACACGTGACTTGGTGATTGTCCAAATAGTTGACATGATGGCAAATGTACTCCCTACCTTGTTCTAGGACACAGCAGCCATGTTGCCTTTTACTCTGTTAATGATATCCTTGGCTACCATATTTACCTTACACACATACCTCTATTTCCTATGAGATGGGTTCCTTCAATCAGGCTCTGGCTGTACACCAAGGCTGCCACAGGTCACATCATTACTCACAAGTGTTGTTGTCCTTCACATTCTGCAGCCTTTATCACTATGCTTATTGCCTGCAGCAGCAGCTGCAGTTTGTTGCACACACATATGTATGTAATAAGTATGTACTACAAACATTCTCTCTGTGCTGACATAGTATCTTTACCCCAGTACATTCCAGCCAATCATATGAAAAAGGGTATAGATTCTACATTGGGGTCTTATATCTTGTTGAATAGTTGCATGGGATTGACCGATTATACTGCAAATCAGCTGTGTATGTTGTAATTAGCATTCCTGAACCACAGATTGGTTCAGAGGCAATCACCTGCTAATGAGAACCATCTTAAAAAGGGAAACTCCTAGCTAGGGGAGCCATTGTGTATGAGAGTTACTTTCTATTGTGAACTCATTGTCACAACACGTATATATCTGTATCTTTCAACAGAGGATTATTGTACTTCATCAGGCATGTAACCATTTTGTTTTCAACATGATGAATATGTTTGAATATACTTAGGGGGAATGGGGATTACATAGGTCAGCCTTTCTTAGAACTGTATAGATGACATGCCATGGATCTACAGCTGTGTAACATCTACATAGGATGTAAACTACAGCAAGGGTATAAAGCTGTCTGCTAACAAGGGACACAGATTTCCTGGATACTTCCTTTGCTAGCAGTTGTAATACTACACAGCTATTTGTTTGTCATTGTATTTCATACATATGTTATGGAGGGGCAGATGTTCTTCGTGTTTCACTGTTGCAGTCATTACAATTGGGTTATCCTGCTGGCAGGCTACCCTCAGTCGGCCTGAATTCCAAAGTCTAGGTCCGGCATCGGTTGCTGTCGCCTCTTCCCTGACGTCAGTGCACCAGGGGTATAAAAGATGCAGCCAACACCATTTTCTTCAGTCTTTCTTGCCACGCGGTACCCAAAGCAAAAGCAGTTCACAAGTGCTGGTCGGCCAACTCCTGATATTTTCGTGTTCGAATTTCAGATCCGAAGTCTTCACTAAAAGCTAAGTACCCCATTGGGGAAACTCTTTTCTTGCTCCAGACCAATGTCAGAAAAAGTTAATAATTGTATTTCTTGTGGGAATCAAATATCTCATAAGGACTTTCATTCTTACTGTATTCCTTGCCTAGGCCCTGACCACGACGTTGCTAATTGTCGGTTTTGTGCTAGATTTAACCAACGCACTATTAAGCGTCGGTACGATTTTGCATTTCACTATTTTGGCAGAAGATTTAACTATACAATGTCGTCAGATAGCCATCCGACTACCGGAATTCACAAGAAACGCAAAGAAAAGGACAGGCATCCGAGGTCCAAAACCGACGACGAGGCTTCTTCTAAGCCAGTCGCCTTCTCTCAGTGAGGCACCTTCGCAGCCCCTGACAACCGCTACTTTAGACTCGCAGGCCATTACCGACACCCATGTGGAGTCAACCAGGCCGCTGGAAGCTCAAAGTATTGGACCTTCGGAAACTATTCCCTCAGATGAGTCCGGAGCCGCTGAGCAGACATCGGCTTCTGAGGGTGTTTTCAGACCTACTCAATTATATGTTAAAATGACTTCAGCTTCAAAGGCAAAGACTAAAGCACCTTTAAAGACAAAGAAACAAGTACAACAGCCTCATGGACAGGCCTCCATGCCTAAAAAACAGATGCTCAAAATGGTCGAAGACCTAATTACTTTGATCAGGGGTTCCCATCCCCCTCCTGATAAGAAGCCTAGGCAAGAGACAGAATATGAATCTTCAGATCAGGTTTCCATTTCATCTGATTCCTTTTCTGATCAAAAATACTCTCTTACTTCCTATGAGGATTCTGATGCTGAAGAATCTATCCCTTCAGTCTCTCCTCCTGAGGATTATTCTTTTGGGGAAACTTTGCATACCATGAGGGAGCATTTCCACTGGGAGAGCCAAGATTATTCAGAATCTAAGAAAAGGCTCAGAGACTTCCTTTTACTACCACAACACAGGCCCCTAGCTATTCCACCTGTGTTAGACATTGTAGATGATGTATTTTCAGAGTCCAGTCTGACCCCTGACTCCTTACCTCCAGCTCCTGTTAAGCCAGACAGGTACTACAGGGTTCCTGACTCTCATAAATTCCTTTTCAAAAACCATGGTGCTGACCCAGAAACTATCTCTCAGGGTCCCAAAGGGGTCAAGGCTTCCACTGCAATAAATCCTACTCCCTCTGACAGGGATTCTAGGGCACTGGACAAATGGGGAAAAAAGATGTACACTTCTGCTGCCTTGGCTATAAGGGCTTTAAATTGTCAGTTTCATATGCTCAAATATCAGCAATATATTATGTCACTGCTTAAACAGAAAATATCGATAAAGTCTGAATGTGCAGTAAACAATGAAATGCAGGATTTATTGCATGCAGCTGAACAAGTTGGAAAGCATACTTTGCAATGTGGTTTTGATTCTCTGGAGGCCTCCTGCAGGGCCGCAGTGATGGGTTCTGTCATTAGGAGGCATGCTTGGTTAAAGGAACAAAATCTACCTGATCATTTTAATGCAAAATTATTAGATGCTCCATTACAGCATGATGTTTTGTTTGGTGTTAAAGCAGAAGAGGTGTTAAGGAAAATGGAAGACAAAGCTAAATCTATGCAAACAGTCAAGGATTTCTTACAGGTACAGCCACCAAGATTTAGCAGACACTGGCCTACAAAGAATTGGTCCTTTCCAGTGTCAGACAGGCCACAAAGGAGCAGATACAGATGCCCTAGAGGCAGATCCCAGCCCCAAGGTTCGTACAGGTCTAAACAATGGAGTGCTTCTACCTCCAAAACTGGAGAAGACAAATCACAGCCATACAGGAAACAGTCACAATGACTTCCCCCTGCCTGCACCAAGCACTTATCTTCTGGCAGCACCTTTAGGGGGAAAACTAGCACTTTTTTCTCAAAATTGGCACATAATAACCCAGGACAAATGGGTCTTAAACATAGTGTCACAAGGCTACAAGTTTCACTTCCATACCCTGCCAAGGGCAAACAGTTGGCCAGACCTGCCAAAACATCAGTGGGCAAAGGCACAAAAACAAGTCTCATCCCTCATGGACATGAGGGCCATTCATCAAGTACCAGAGCAAGAGCAGGGACAAGGATTCTACTCCAGACTGTTCTTGGTACCCAGAAAGGACAAAGCCTGGAGACCAATATTGGACTTATCTATTCTAAACACATTTCTGGATATTCCAAAATTCAAAATGTTGAGTCTATAGCAGCTTCTGCCCATGTTGGGCAAGAAGGCTTGGTTTGTGACTTTAGATTTAAAAGAGGCATACCTGCATGTCCCAATCAGACAAACATGCAGAAGATACCTCAGATTCAAAGCTGGCTCAATGCATTACTAATTATCTGCACTGCCCTTTGGCTTATCTACTGCGCCCATGGTCTTCACAAAGTGCCTGGCACCAGTAATTGCATACTGCAGACAAAGAGGAATACAAATATATCCTTACTTGGACAACTGCCTCATTCAAGCAGAGAACAAGGACATTCTACTACAGCATCTGGCATTTGTAAAGAGATTACTACCATGCTTAGGGTACACAGTCAATGAACAGAAATCAAAACTAGTACCCTCTCAAGAGATAATATTCCTGGGTGCAAGCTTAAATACAACTGCCCAGATGGCTTATCTCATGCAAGACAAACAAAGGCAACTGACTACCTATTTCAAACTGTTGTCAACAAAGGCCCAGTTATCTGCAAGAAAGATTCTGCCGGCTTTGGGCTTCATGGCATTCTGCATTCTACTAATTCCATATGCAAGACTGCATATGAGGAAACTTCAATGGTACCTAAAAAGTGTTTGGAATCAACATTGCCACAGACTGGAAACAATAGTTACTCTCATTCCCTGCCTGCAACAGGAGTTTCGATGGTGGGCGAAGGCCTGTCACCAGAACAAGGGACAGCCATTTACTCTACCCCCAGCCACACAGACATTAACAACGGATGCATCGGATTATGCCTGGGGAGCCCACATGGCAGGAAGATGTATTCAAGGCACATGGTCCATAAACCAAATGCATCTACATATCAATCAAAAAGAGATGCTAGCTGTTCAAAATGCCCTGACAGCCTTCAAGGACCTACTTCATCCGGGACAACTACTGGTAAAGACAGACAATACCACGGTCATGTGGTATATAAACAAGCAGGGAGGCACTCATTCTTACCCCCTTTGCAGACTAGCCATGACTTTGTGGGACACAGCATTGACTTACCAAGTACATCTGCAGGCACAATTCCTGCCAGGAAAGATAAATACTCTGGCAGACGAACTAAGCAGAAACCTCATGGATCCCCACGTGTGGAAATTGGATCCGCAAGTCTTCAGCATGGTAACAAGGAAATGGGGATGCCCGGACAATAATCTATTTGCCTCACCTCACAACTGCCAACTAAAGAGATTCTGCACAAGGACTTATCACAGACAAGCATGGAAAGTGGATGCCCTATCTTTCAGCTGGAAAAACTTAACAGTATATGCCTTTCCTCCTCTGCCTCTCCTCCCCAAGGTACTTCTAAAGGTCAGACAGGAGAAGCTAAAAATGATACTGATTGCCCCAGACTGGCCACGCCAGTACTGGTATCCAATCCTAAGAAACTTGTCTCAATGCCCAGCCTGGACCTTACCTCAAGTGCCTCATCTACTATCCCAGCAGAACAATCAGATCCTGCACAGCCAACTCAAGACCTTAAATCTGGCAGCATGGCAGATAATGTAGTCATACAAAACACACCTCTCACTAAAGCGGTGATGGATGTAATTTTGGAGGACAGGAGGCCTAGTACTAGAAAATCCTATGCTGGAAAATGGAAAAGATTCTGTGCTTGGAACCAGGCACAAGGAATTGACACAGCTGTATCAAATATTCCTCAGATTTTGCAATACTTGACTGAGATGCTGGACAAAGGCCTATCCTTTTCATCTATAAAAATTCATGCCTCTGCCATTTCATCTCATTACAGTACAGAGCCACCAATCTTTTCTCATCCTTTATTAAGGCAGTACCTCAGAGGGGCCAAAAATTTAAGGTCTCCAAGGAGATCACCATTACCTGCATGGGACCTCAGTTATGTCTTGGAAAAACTCACCCTGCCTCCTTTTGAGCCAGCCGCTACAGCTGATATAAAGTTTTTATCTTGGAAAACAGCTCTGCTCCTAGCAATAACTTCTGCAAGATGAGTGTCAGAGCTACAGGCACTCATGGCTGTGGAACCTTTTATCATTTTTTATCCAGACAGGGTTTCTCTGAGGACCCGACATTTATGCCTAAGGTAGTGTCCAGTGTGGCCGTTAACCAAACTATTCATCTGCCTACCTTTTATCCAAGCCCACAGAATAAGGGAGAGAGAATATTCTGCATTCTTTGGACATACACAGACAGCTACATTTCTGTTTGAACAGAACCAAAGCTTTCAGAAAGACAGAGCAACTGCTAGTGGCATATGCTGCAGGAACACAAGGAAAGACTATCTCAAAGCAGACTATTTCAAAGTGGATAGGCCACTGCATTCGTTTCTGCTATTCACAACATGGCAAGCCTGTGCCTAAGGCCATTAGGCCACATTCAACCAGAGCAGCAGCCACTTCAGCAGCTTTCCTCAGGGGAGTGCCAACCAAAGACATTTTAGAGGCTGCTACTTGGAGTTCAGTGCACATCTTCACAAAGCACTATCACTTACCACTCTACTCTAAATCCAGGGCAGGCTTTGCCATTGCAGTTCTGCAGGGCCTAATACCTGCTCCTAATGCTATTTAGCTCCAGCTTCCCAACCTTAGCTTTGGGATTCAACCCAATTGTAATGACTGCAACAGTGAAACATGAAGAACATAGTACAGTTGTGTACACTTACCATAAATGTAGATGTTCGAGTGTATTCACTGTTGCAGTCCAGGTTACCCACCCACCATCCCCATTTTTTTGCTGGAACTTATCTGTACTTCTCTATTATATACAACCTATGTGGTGTATTTACTTGTAGATGAAGGCAAAATATATACTTTGGTGCGTGCATGTTTTATTGACATATTTTTAGCCTACCCTTTTGGGGGCACCTGACATCTGGGGCAAGAAAAACTGAAGAAAATGGCGTCAGCTGCATCTTTTATACCCCTGGCACACTGACGTCAGGGAAGAGGCGACAACAACTGACGCCGGACCTAGACTTTGGAATTCAGGCCGACTGAGGGTAGCCTGCCAGCAGGATAACCCAAATGTAATGACTGCAACAGTGAATACACTCGAACATCTACATTTATGGTAAGTGTACACAACTGTACTTTTCTGCTATGGGCCACACTACAAGTGGATTCCTGTGTTGGGTGTATGATCATACATGAGTATCTGTCATAGCACAAACAGGAGTAGGTCACTATTGCTACTATCCTAGTTGGTTCCACACCCTTTGTATTTTTGACACACTGTTGGATATGAGATATGTAATCATGCAGGGAATACTGATAGCCTTCCTTAATTGCTATATCTATACATACTGTACACCCACATATGTGATCCTAACATGTGTTCTCATTTTTTGCATTTCAGATCAGATCATGCACACCAGACACTGCCCACCTTTCACTGAGGCTGAAAACAACCTCATAATTGAGGCATTAAGACAACACTACCAAGACTTGCTGTCCAGAGGGAGGGCAAATAGGCAAGAGTAACAAGCCTTGTGGGACAAACTGGTCCATAACATAAATGCTGTGGGCCATCAGAATCATACATATGAGCAGGTGCGACACCCTACCACAGACATGTTCTACTTGTCACACAGACAGGCAGCGGGCATAGCCAGGGATCAACAGTTCACTGGTGGAGGGCCTGCAGTGGAACAACCTCTGTCAGTCACTGAAGAATTCCTGGTGAACCTTACAACACAGAACAGATCCCAGGCATCCATCACATAATATGTCATGAATGTGAGTGCCACCATATCCATACATGAGGACGTGTAGGTATGCTTATTTGGATCAGCATTGGAATACTGTAGCACTTAGCAAGTCAGGGTGTACACAGTTTTATGTGGGTGTCAAGTTTTTAATGGGATGGGGAAAAGGAGGTTAGCTGCAGTCTTTACAACTAAGTGCACCTCCAGGCATTTCTGCAGTTACATCCTACTGTGCCTCTAGGCATCAAATATTGATTGTTCATATTTGCATTAATATTTCCAAAATCATGCTACATACAAGGAATCAGAATATTTTATCTTGAAGCATACATTATGGCAAACACAATTGCATTGATATTCGACCTCTGTCAATAAATATTTGTTAGACCTGTAAGGTGATAACTTCATGTTTTTAAAGGCTCAAGCCACACCCACTGGGAGATAAAGGTACACACTCAAAAGAGCTGTACTGGAGGAAATGAGTTAAGCTCATGGAGAGACTGTGATCCGCATACCTGTTAACATAGCTACTGTAAATGAAAGATACTTGGATGTAGTACCAGTGTTATACTGTAACATGTGGTGCTGTTTACATTATCTCTCCCTCATATGTTTTACAGGACCATCAGGAATATGAAGAGGCCATGCTCCTGATGCTGGTAAGCATAAAACATTTTTGGTAGAGATGTAGATCTACTTCAAGGTATTAGCTAAACTGTCATCCCAGGCCTTCTCTGGATTTATGTACTGTCTGCATGATTGACAAATGTACAGCCATGTTCTGACTGAACACAACACACTTTAGACTCATACCTGTGCCTTGTAGGTGTGACCACAGTGATTGATTTCACAGTATTGTCAGGACTTTTCAGATGGGGATACCAGTTAACTGTGCAGAGTTCTGCAGAATGTCATTACTGTACATAATTTATGTTTTGCTCATGAGACTCTAGTTTAAAGATCTGCTATTTCTAAATACTTAACAGATTTGGGTTAGAAAATAATGTCCTCATATCCTGATGTATCAGATCGTGGCTTATACAAAAATGTAATGGTGACAGCAGTGTATACAGCTTAACATATTGCAACATAGTACTACAGATCATAGTAGTGCAGGTATTAATGTGATGCTTTTCCCTTATATCACAGGTGACCTGGGAGGTTGATCTTTGTCCCTTTCACAACCTGATATCAGTCTCTCTTCAGACTCTGATGATAATGGTGGTCAAAATGAGGCACAGCTGGGGGATGCAGGGACTGAATCTGTCACAGAGGTTTACATCTCTCGTTTGCCCTCATTATCACCATACACAGTCAGTATGCCTATGTATACCCAGTCCCCTGAGGCCACAGATACTGGACAGTCAGAGGGTGGGGACATTGAACAGGGAAGTGTGGCTATTGTGGCTACACTGAGTATCGACACAGGTCATAGCGAAACAGTTGGCAAGGTTCCACACAGGCAGATTGATGAGTGCTTGCAGGAGGCCTGCTGTCCCTCCACCACCTGTTGCAGGTGTCTCATCATGTGTCACTCGCTGCATGTTTAGGGCCATCATGGAGGCACAGGCACATTCCAAAAGGAACTCCAGACAAATGCTCTAGGTTATGGATGCAGCACAGTCTGACATCCATGAATGGCTCCATCCCATTGCTGATACCCTGGATCAGTTGAATGACACAGTGGAATGACATTGGTCTGAGACAGATTGCACACTATCTGTCTTGGAATGCACATAGTCAGTGATGGAATGTCTAGTTGGAGTTGAGCATCGGAATAATGGACATAGGTCAGCAACTACATCTGCTGAGAGTCCATGTGGCCATGTACAATCACGCTCCTGTAGTGGTAGTACATCCAGTGGTCCAGAGGGGAGTGTGCTGTCCACACCAAGATGTGGCAGGCCAAGGGTTTTGTGGTCCTGGACATTCCCATGGAGGATACAGTCCCAGTAGACAGCAATCATTCTCGGGTAGTACTCCAGCATTTGACCTTGGGCATGGAGGTACCAGTGTAACTCCTTGCAGAGCCAGTTCTCATGTTTGGGGGCAGAGATGATGAACTGTCATCTTTAGCATACATGGCTTAAAGCTGTCCAGCACAGAGACATGTAGGGTTAACACTGAGCTTGGCTGTGTTCCCGCAGACACTCACACACCACTGTCACATTCAGGTCACCTACAGATACACACACCACATTTACATGTTCCGTATTGCCTGCTTCCCTCTCTGACTCACACACATGCTTGCCAAGCTATTGGATCAGCCTAGGCCTCCTGCACCCCCATACAACACCTTGTGCAGGTGATGATACCTGTGGCAAATCCCTGTTATCCTTGTCATCAATGCAGGGGAATGAAGCTATGTGTCTGATGCAAAGGATGACTATCTAAATTAATATGTATTTGTTTCATCCATTGTTGCCTTTGAAATGTTACTTGTATTGGTCAGTTACAGATATTGTACGCTGCCATTTGTAATGAGAAACCACATTATTTTGTGTGCATTACATTGGATGCTGCTTTAATGGCTGTGTAGTCATACAATGAAAGGTGTCTTATGGAACTGTTTGCATTTCACTTTCAGGATTGTGTAGAACACACCTATGGGTGCACATTGTATAGGACACACCTATGGGTGCACATCTACAATAAACCCATCAATATCAGAGCACAGGATGGAATGACAGCACAGAAGAAAATTGTTATCAGAATGGAAACACAGTATAGGTTCATTGCTCCAAAGTTTCATATGTGTATAATAGGCTAACAAAAACAAGGGCTTCTGTCAACCTAGCCATGCATCTCTAAACTCTGACAAGGTCTGAAACCCTTGATAAGTGTGAGCAGGGTTTTGGGAACTGAGACATGTATGAGTCAGAACATGTGAGATGAACGACCTACAGTTTCCCTGTGCCCATTAGAGATATTTGTCCTAAAGCAGTTATCATTGTTGTGTTCCCCATCCTATTATGTAACTTCCTAATCCTTTGCAGTAGACTGGAACTATGCATCACATGGGTGGGGAGCCTATTACATATTGGGTGTAGTCTCTGGGCTACATACCTGTCTCTCCAACATGTCATATTTATAGTCAAGGTGTATTTATGTAGGACAAGCAATTCTCATGCTACTCCTTTCTTGGATATGCAGGAGGTACACAGTGGGTTCTGACACCTCCCTGCATGGCAGGCATACACCTCCCCTCCAAAGCATGTAGGAGATGGAATACACAGTTATAGCCCTGAGACAGTCTGCATAGGACATGTTATGTACACCGTGTATTGGTTTACTGTGGAACCTCTGTGGATTTTATAGTTGTTGGATGTGCCTGGTTAGTTCAGACGTTCATAGGTTCATAGGTGTGTACTAGGCTAATGGCCCTGGAGCCCTTACAAGCCTAGCACATAGAAGTGCCCTGGCATCATGCCTCCCAATGTTAGTTCCCAGTGCCTCTATCAAGATGAGCCACTGGAGTGATCCCCAGAGTGAACTTTCTATTTCCCATCCATTCATCAAGATTTCTCTTGAAGAGGGTCAGTGAGGTGCTCTGTTTGACATGTATGGGATGTCTGTTCCAGAGCATGGGCAGTCTATGGGTTATGAGTTATGAACCTGTCCCTCCAGCATGTTCTGTTCATTGTGGTAGTGAGGTCGAGGTCTCTGGAGCGTGTGGTGCAGAGGGATTGGGATTTCTTTAGATGTAGCATTTCTAACAGACATGGGTCAGACATGGCTTTGTAAATCAAGCAGAGATTGCTTCTTAGTAGATAATATGAGACAGAGGATAGCTGGAGTTTTTTGAGTCTGTCCTTGTAGGACATGTGTTTAAGGCCTAGGATCCTCTTTGTGAGGTACATTTGTGGGCTTTCCAGCTGTTGCATGTGTCTAGTGAGGTGCATGCCAAATGGGGCATTATATCAATGATTGGCCTAATGAGAGAAGAGTAGAAAGAGATGATGACCTCTTTCTTCCTGAATGCAAACCCCTTGGTAATGAGATGTGCCACAAAGAATGACTTTCTGAGCACAGTGGCAATGTGGTGGTCAAAGGAGAGGTTGCTGTCAACCTGTGTACCCAGATCTCTTATAATGCCTTCACTGTTCAATGGGCTCCCACCATTGTGGTAATTAATAGGAAATTAGTTTTTCCCAAAGGGGATGATGACATATTTTTTTGGCATTAAGCTTAAGGCCATGGTTTCGACACCTCATTGGTGTCAGTGAGGCCTTTCTGTAGTATGTCTGCACCACTTGGGGAGTTAATAATGACTCCCAGCTTGCAGTCGTTTGTGAACTTGGTCAGCCAGAGTCCCTCCATGTTGGCCTGGACTTCTGAAAAGTAGATGCCAAACAAGAGAGGACTCAGGACCAATCCCTGTAGGACTCCACTCATGACAGGTCAGCAGTCTGACTTGGAGTCTGCTACTTTCACACTGTGGGCTCTATCTATGAGCCAATTTGGAAACCACCTAGTGATATAGGGGTTGATACCTCATTTTGTGAGTTTATCAATAATTCCTGAGTGTGGAATGGTATCAAAGGCCTTGGCCAGATCAAGGTAGGCTGTAGGAACTGCCTTGTCCTCATCCACAGCTCTGACTCAAAGAAGTCAACCAGGTTGAGCAGGCATGATATACCTTTCACAAAACAAAATTGGGGGATATAGAGTTTGGAGATTCCCTATATCCTTGTTAATTAGGTCCATGATGATGTGCTCCATAGCCTTACATATAAAACTCTTCAGGCTAATGGGGCAATAATTCCCATGGTCTGTAGTTGCTCCCCCTTTATGGAGAGGATGACTGTAGCTGTGTGCCATTTGGTAGGGGCAAAGCCTTGAGGTGAGGCTGTGATTGAACAGGACAGACATATGTGGTGCCAGTTTACTTTGTATCTCATGTAGAACACATCCAGGGATATTGTCTGGTTCCATGGAAGCTGTATTCTTGGCCTTGGACAATGCAGCTATCACCTGTGCTGCAGTAATGCTGAGAGCCTGGCATTCCTCCGGTATTGTAATTGGTCTTTTAGGGAGGGAGAGAGGGGTAATGTTGGCACTGAATCTGTCGGCCAGCATGTTGGCAATATCTGTTGGCTCAGTATAGGAGATACCATTGCGCAGTAACTCAGAGCAAACCTGGATATTGCTGTGGAGATTCTTGATATAACTATAAAAGGCTCTGTGGCTGATTTTAGTGTCTGCCACAATTCTGCCTTCATAGCTGGCTTTACAGGTTTTGATGAGGGATCTCAGCTTTTTGTTGAGGCTAATAAGGGAGTTTTTCCAGTCTTGGGACTTCACCTTTTCCTGCAACAGTTTCTTCCTTCTGTTGTAGAGTTTATTAATGGCAGGTGATCACCAGATTGGCTTCCTTTTTTTGGAGGAGAGCATCTTGGTTCTGCTGGGTATGGTTAGTTACATGCATTTATGTATGTGTTTGTACAGTGCATTGATGCATGATTCAACAGCCATGCATCTATTTTCCATTGACACAGGTGCCTTGAAGTTAGCCACCTCTGTTTTTAGGAGTCCAAGTCAGCTTTGGAGAAGTTTTTCATGGTGGCTACCTTTGCGGGAGGTGTGGGTGAGATGTGAATTTCCATGGCAATTATTTTGTGGTCAGATCTAACCAGGGAGAAATTCACTGTTGGAGTAGAGCAGCGGTTGCCTATGTTAGTAATAACCAGTTCAAGGATGTTGCTTCCTCTAGTGGAGGTAAGAATGAGCTGATTCAGGGCATTGGAATTGATGAATTCAAGGAAGCTTTGGGCCAGTGTATTGGTGCATGCGTTTTTTCCCCAGCTGATGGAGGCGTAGTTGAAATCATCTAGTATGAGAGTGTTGGGTTGGACTCTAATAGTTTCTAGGGTGCTTAGAAATGTGGAGTGAGAGTCTTGGGACATGGTCGGGGACCTATAGCAGGTTACAACCTGAATTGCCATCTTACCCAGTGTTAGTTGTACCTGAAGTATCTCAGATGTGCTATGCTGGGCTACTAGTCTGGAGGTTTGCATATCCTTTATGAATGTGGAGACACCACTGCCTTTGGAGCTTTGGTCCATGTTCTGGGGCCGAAAGGTGTGGAATGAGTTATAGCCTTGTAGCGCAGGTGTGCTTTCTGCTGCTTTAAACCAGGTCTCCATTACAGCACAAATTTTGATATTCTCCATTTTGAAGAGTGCTTTGAGCAAGTACATCTTGAGATTTAAAATACAATGAAACAGTGGTCACTGTTTCGTTGTATTTTATTATCAGATACAGTTCTTTTGTTGTATTTGATATTTATGGCCAGTGACCCTAATCTTAATTTGCCTAAGATATTTAGGCATGAACTGCAAGACTCTATTTCACAGAATATAGATCTACATGTGACCCAGATGACCCAGATGGAAGAGCAATCTATTCATCGCAGCCACATTTCATGAGAGACTAATAATTTGAAACCCTGGGTGAGGAAAGTAAGAGGAAGAACAACAATCCATTTTCCTCAATTGGACAGAGTTTAAATGGTATGTTATCTGCAGAAGTACAACAGAAATATGACAAGTTGGATAGACTTATGCATAAAGAACTTAGTGACACATTACAATATCATGAGTCCCCAGTGTTATTTGGAGTTAGATGTTACACCTCATGGGCTCACAGCCTTTAAGAACCCCACAACTCCTTCTGATGCTGGTAATGAGGAAGATGTAAAATTCCAAAAGAGATGGATTGTAGCAACACATAAATATTCCACCGAATGGTTTTCCATTCTGGTGGCACGAGATCAGTTAAAACAGCGCAAATTAAGGGAAGAAATCTCCTCCGTATGTGATGCACTAGCTTCCCATACAATCACTAGTAAATTAGAACAGTTCATGTATGATATTAATAGTAAATTAGCTGAATCAGAAAAACAACTTTTGGGCATAAAGAAGAAAAAATGTTGCGAGTCTTAGGGGAATACAAGAGGGGTGTGGTTTTCCTGTGGAAGACCAATCATAATCAGAAATGTAAAGACGTCCGTTTTCGGATCCAGGAAGGAGATAATAGTAGAACAGAAGGCGCGTGTGCTTTCAGACCATGGAGCGGAATCTACAGATTGGGACAGTGATTATGCAGATTATCCCGAACTACCAGCAGCCCAGGAGCTATGCAACAGACATTTTATTCGAAAAATACAAATGAATATGGGAGAAGAAAACGTGGATGAAACACATATGAGAATTATAGAGACAACCAGCTATATTTTTGCCTGATAAGAAAACTACATTTGTGGAATTTTTTTCTGAATCGAAAAAGCAAGGATTGTGGTGAAAAAATGGCACTCCATTGATTTATGTGATAGCAATGGTGATAGCTTTTACTCATGTACTTCTGAAAGTGAAGAAAATTAATGCAATGCATATTTTAAATTGAATACAAATATAGTACCTTTTAAAAGTCAATTTATTCCACCATTTAACCATGAGGGTGTGCATCAATTCTCTACTGTGGTACAATTTGCAGTAGAAAATGTTGATACATAGTTTCTTAAATATAAGCATTGCGTAGATTATAATTTAACCAAATTAGAATGGCAAGCTTTGCAGGATCTAAGTATAAAGAAGGAATTAATATTTAAACCTACTGATAAGGGTAACAAGTTGGTTGTATTACATTATACTCAGTATCTTAAAATGTGTTACGGACATTTGAATGATGTAAACACTTATGACATAGTTCATGTAGAAAAATACCAACAAGCAATTAAAGCCTATCAGGAACTTTTACATAAAGGTTTTCATTTGGAGTATTTTCAGAAGATTACATTAATAGAAAGTTTAATACTGAGGGATGTGAGATGGCCACTTTCTACAGTGTTCCAAAAGTGCATTAAAGTCTTCATAACCCTCCAGGCAGACCTATAGTCTTAGCCTGTCGGTACTTTCTGAATACAATTGAATTTTTTTTACATAACTATTTACTGAATATGGTGCAGAAACAGATTTTATACATTAAAGACACATTTGATTTTTTGGAGTAACTATTGGACATATAATGGGTAAAGAACATGTACTGTTTGGTTATAGACATGAAAAGTCTATATACAAGTATTAGACATATTAATAATGGATTAAAACATTAGAATTTGTATTAGGTAATATGCCAGTAGCTATGTACATTATAGAACTACGTGAATTCTGTTTGAAAAATAACTTTTATGAATTCAGTGGGCAATATACCATCAAAAACAAGGTACGGCCATGGGGGCTTCTTTTGCCCCCATGTATGCTAATGTTATGATGGATTTGTGCGAACAAGAGTACATATATACAGATTGTTTTTTCAGGGAACATGTTCTCCGATATTATAGATATATAGATGATTTAATTTTTATTTGTCAGAATGGGTATGAAGAAATGAACAAATTTGTAGCTGAATTAAACTTAAATAGATGTGGCTTAGAATTTGTTGTATCAGCCTGTGGTAGTCAAGGGATTTTTTGGATGTCATTCTAAAGGGGACTGATGGTGTGGAAATAGAAACAACTATACATAGGAAATTTAATGATAACAATTCCTTTTTGCATGGAACTAGTTTCCACCCACTCCACTTCATGAGGTCTCTCACATATGGAGAGCTCATGAGAGTTAAAAGATTATGCAACAAAAAAGATATGTTGGAAAATGAATTGAAAAAGGCAGTTAACATGTTTATAAGAAGAAGTTATGAAGAAAGGGAAGTTAAAATGCATTAGATAAAGTTATGAAAGGAAAATAACCATATATTTACAGTGAAAGAAGGGAGGAGGTGAAAAATATGAGGGTGAAAAACAAATTTATATAGTTACAACTTATGATTTGTTAAGTGAAAAGGTTACTACAGTTATTAAGCAGCATTGGAGTTTTCTTTTCAAGTTTAAGGAATTTTCAGAGCTTCGTCAATACCCAATTTTTTTAATTTAAAAGAGAGAGAAATATAAATGACAGAAGGGCGCATAGTAAATTTATAGTTCCAAGTCAGAATGTAAATAATACTGCCATATTTAAAGGGACGTATACATGTGGAAAGTGTATTTCTTGTAAACATATTGCCTGCACTTTTGATGTAATAAATGGCAATAGATTTAAAGTACTGGATAAGTTTAGTTGTACTACATAATGTATTGTTTATGCTCATATGGCAGGTTTTATATAGGAGAAAGCAAAAGGGCTTTTAAATTGTGGCTGCAAGAGCACATAAGATATATTAAAAATAAAGAAATAAAAAAATAGAAAGCCCTATAGCACAGCATTTTTTAGAAAGTCATAATGGAGATCCTGCAGGTCTGCAAGGAACTATTTTAGAAAAAGTAGAGAAAAAAGATAAATGTATGGATGTGAAAAAGAAGCTTCTATATATGGAGGCACTTTTTATATTAAAGTTTGGTACTTTAAATCCAGAAGGAATGAATGTGGCTTGTAATTGGAAAGTTTTAATATAATTAATTATGTTATTAGCTTAATTGTTTTAATAATGATGTATATAAGATGAAATGGTGTGCTTAATTTTGTACTCCATTGAAGGCTGCTTTAGCCGAGGTGCCAGAGTTGGAATATTAAAGTTTCATGGTCACTGTTTCATTGTATTTTATTATCAGATTTTGTTGTATTTGACATCTTGAGATTTAGACTTCTAGTGTTGAGCAGCATGACCTTCAGATTGCATTTATTTATAGCTGTTACAGTGATAATTTGGTCTTTGGAACATCCCCTAAAAAGGCACTTTAGGGGAGCCAAGAGCCTTAGTCAGTATCCTGAAACCCAGGATGACAGATGTAGGCCATCTCTGGCAAAGCATCGAGGTCTGTCACTCATGTCATCCCAAGCAGATACTGTATCCCCTTAGAATGACACCAGAAACTTAGCCAATTGTTGAAGTCAATCATTTTCTGCTTGTGCTGCATTGTTATTCTGGGCGATGGCAGGATGCTGCTCAGAGCTAGGGTCATACCTGCCTGAGCCACATAATCCGAGAACTCCTCCTCCATGTCTTTTTTCATGTAGTCCAGGGAGGTGCATCTCAAGTCATTCACACCCACATGGACAGTGACAGAGTCATACTTGTACTTGTTGTGGTATGACCTGAGTGTGTGTGTTATGTGTCAGATTCTGGCACCTGATAGACAGCTGACTGTTACCTCCTCCTTAATCAACCTAGTGAGTGGGACATTAGTGTGCCTCACTATCGAGTCACCTATGATTAGTGTATTGGGCAAGCTGTTTTGAGCTAGGGGCTTAGGCTGAGGGGTGCACTGTGTAGGTGAGCTCTGTGTCTTGTGTTTTGTGCTGTGCTGTGGTGGTCAAGTGCATTTCTGCCTTGGAGGTCTCTGCTGTTTGGGTAGATTTCTATCGAGAGCATCCACAAAGGTGGGTGTGTGGTTTGTGCTTTTATTTGAGAGCTGTGATGGTGGGTGTTCTGGAAGGTTATGTCTTGCATGTGGTGTGGTGCAGGTGTTAACGTTCTCCTCTTCACCAGCTATTCTGGTCTTGGCTTGAGAGTGCATGGCTTCCAATTTGGATATTTAAGTGCATCTCTCACACGTCTGAGTGTTGGGAGGTAAGTGTAGAGGGTTATCTGTGTACACTGTCTCAGAATGCCCAAGTTCACCAGGTTAACAGGAGAAAGCACAGGGAACTGACCTTTAGATATGCCAGGAGGGATGGCCATTATTACTATGTAGTGGAGCTGTTTTCTTATATATTCCTTTTACAGGAAAAATATCACTCAAGGTGTCTGAGTCTGTACAGGACACTGCCAAACACTTGAGGGAAAACTATTACGTAGACCCTGAACATTTAAGGATGAAGTATTTAGGAAGATATTCTAAAGTTAGAAAGAAATCAAGCAGTACTTACTGAAAAATAAAGAATTAGCTTGTCAAGAATGATGAAAAGAGGGGAGTCGCATAAATGGCTAGTACTAATGCTGGTCTCAGCACAGCTTCACTTTGTTGAGATACAATACTCCTATAAGTTACATACCAAAGGTGGCATTGTACTCAATGACAGGTGTGATGAATACCGAATACAGTGAAACAATGGCCTTGTTGGATCTACATGCCATTCCTTTGTTTATAGGTTGTATAACATAGAATGAATTCCCAGATATTACTGACCTATGACAGTCAGAGGCTAGAACACTGTCTATGTGTCTATATATCCCTGACTACTGGGTCAAATGTAGGTGTGTAGTTACTGGGGTGGATGACTTCTCAAGGGATAGTATTGCACATTCCTTGGCATTTAGTGTTAGTTCTTGGCTCTGACAACAACTGAATGTCTGTGTCAGCCCATCCTGGATAACTGATGAGTCAGTGTGGGATTCATTGGAAGCTCCTAATTTGGAAACATCTGCCTCAGTCAGAGGCAAATGACAGTGGCTGTGACTGCACAGAGTAAATTGCTGAAAGGCATAGTCCCAGGAACAATTCGTGAGGGAGTCCACTGGTGATTGGCCTCATTGTAGTGGTGGATTCCCCAATACTATTGTCCTGGATGCTGTCTGCCAGCCACTTGGCTATCCACTGGCTGACATACAAGTTTGTAACTAACCTCTACAGTTTGTCAACAATGCCTTATGGCCTAATAGTGACAAATGCCTTGTCAGGCAATGGTAGGTGGAGTGAATCATTTTCCCCTGATCCATTGCTTTGTTTACCACTCAGTGAGGTCCACCAGGTAGGGTTGGCATGATCTGTCCTTGGAAAAAACAACTGTGTCCAGTATCTGTAGGTGTAATACATCTTTAATAATAATTTTCATGATAATTCTTTTCATGGCTTTAAATATCAGGCTACTGAGACTTCTGGGGGCAGTGCTTCTCTCTGCATGCTGGTTGTCATGTGTGCAACTCGGTATTGCAGTTGATGGTTTACAAAAAAACTGTCACCCAAAGTGTCTGAGTATGTACAGAGCACAGGCAAACACTGGAAGGAAACTAATGCGTACACCCTGTGAAGATAAGGATGGAGTATTTACACAGTTTTTCTGCAGTTAGACTCTAATCAAGGAATTCGTACTAAAAACAAGAAATTACAGTGAAGAATGTGAAAAAAGGGGATTGCCCTGAATTGCTGGTGCCTGGCTACTACTACTGCTGATCTCACCAAACCCACACCCTGCTGGGATGCAAAGCTCCTATTCTTTTACTCTCACTAGCAGCCAAACATTAGTAACAAGCTCAAGATTAAAGCAGGACACAGCCTGTTTGTTGATCCACAAAGTTGACCCACATGATGCAAGGATCTGTAGGCTTGACATGCCCTTTTCCAGGTCGATGTCTTGATTACCAACCAGAGCAATCATTTGACTTTTGCATGTACTATGCCTTATGTTTTGAGCCTTGTAGGATTTGACTAGGGTACTGACCTCATGGTGATCAGGAGCACAGCTGCTGCATCACAATACAATGTTCAATGTCAGGTGATATAGATGTCCAAGATTGGTCTACAAGTTCCACAGTGGCAGCGATCCATGTCAGTTGACAATTTCCAGTAATTCATGCAGCCCCCCTTCAACTGCGTAATGGTGGACATCTGTGTGACATGGATGTGTGGCCTACTGTAGAGGAGTGGCCACCTTTGTCTAATGTATTTCTCCCTCCCACATGTCCTAGGTATGTCATACTGTACATTTATGTTACCATAATACAATTCTGTGTTCCCACATCATTTCACACAAGATTCAGTTGCTGCCTGGTTGCTTGATAGTCATTGTAGACTTACAAGGCCAAAGTAATGACTGCAAAGTTGAACAAGATTTCTGTGCATGCACAGACAGTCACATCTTCACTGCAAAGAATGCCTACAGATAGGGTGTTTGAAGCTGTCATTCACAAGGGTGTAGCAGCATGAGGCTATCTTTGCTGGAGTTGTACACTGTCACATTTGTAGGTATGATGTTGCAACCCTGCCTAATAACAGTATCATGGTTAATGTAAGTGCCACATGCCTGGCAAAGCATCATACTCGATCTACCATGTTATGACATGTTGTCAGGTACTGTTGTACATTAGGATGACAACATATAGGTGACAGCATGTTAAATGTAAGCATCTGTCAGGCCACTGCCTAACCATGGCTGGTTGTGATGATACACAAGTAAGAATCTATTGCTAATGGCATTATCACGGATTGCTGACAAGATGTGGAAAGTGTTCCCAACCCTCTATTCCTACTCCACACAAACACAACACGTGAGAGATGGAACTATATTAAAAACCTGGCATCCAGGCTCTCTCACACACCAGTCAGTACAGATGACAATGACCAGGTTGCCAATATGCACACCTTACCTCCTACCCCACCCAAACTAACTTCACACATATCTGCATGTGTGGACGTCCTTACCAGATACATAAGTAAGCACCAGACACATCAGGAACCCAAATGCAAGCTCACTACACATAATCATACCTCTGCACAACACAGTACACATAATAGCTCACACAAGACTGTTTCACTGGTCAAATACCTGAGGCATAACACAAAATCAAACGTATTGCTCATAGGTGATTACATCATGAGATACGTTGATGTGCTTCTCACCAGGCTATAAAAGGGAAAGGTCACAGTCAGCTTTCTGTGAAGTGCCAGGATACACCATATCACACATGCACTCAGGTCTGTCAACATCAGGTACTGTTATGACTAGATCATAGTTTCTGTTGGCATGTACGACTTGAGACATACCTCTCTGGGCTGTATGCAGAGACATGAGTGAGCTTACAGACTATATGTCTCGGGCAGGTATGCCCTTGGCCTTGAGCTGCATTTTATTGTCACCTAGGTTGATAGCTCAATACAAATGGAAAATTACTGACGTCAATAATTGCTGTAGTGTGTGGTGTCATTGTAAGGGGACCCACTATCTGTCAGCCTGGGATGAGCTGCTCAACAGATCTCAGTGCTTTACCAGAGATGCTCTTCATCTGTCACCCCTGTGATTTTGGTACTGGACAAAGCTGTTGCCATCCCCATAGTGTGCCTTTTAGGTGGTGTCTCAAGGGAAAATTTTCTAATGAGAAAACACTATCTACAAGCAACATCATGGTTAAGCTGCTAAATGCTAGGAATGTCACCATTAAACTCCACTCACTGGAAGCTGTCCCCACCTTGGAAGATGCAGACATTTGTGCAGTCACAGACACCTGGGTCAAGGTTGTGGAGAGCACCACAGCCATACCAGGCTACACTTCCTTCCACATGTTCAGACCTCAAACTTAAAGCATGCAAAATAATGGAGGAGGTGTATAGATATTCATTAAGGATAGATACACATCCAGATTGGTTAGATAGTATGATTCCCTGGAGAAATTGCAGGTGCTATTGACTGCTTGTAGGGCACCTAATCAAGCCATTGCCAGCTACAGGAGCAACTCCATGAATCAGGACAGTCACTGTCCTTATATGGATCTACTGAGTCTATCAATATATATCAAAACAAGATGGTTTTGGTTGACTTTAACTACCCAGCTACTGGGTAGTTTACTAGTGCTCAACCCACTTGACGAGAGGTTAATCAACTTCATTAACTACAATGCCCTGTACCAGTGGGTGAACATCCACACAAGGAGGGGGGGGCAACATACAGGATTGATTTCTGACCAATATGGGTGACCACTGTAGAGCCTCCACTGTGAGGTCCTCCCTGGTAAGATCTAACCACAAATTGGTCTCATTCAAAGTAAGTATCACACCTGGCACCCTCCCTCGCAGAAGATAATGTAATAAAGTTCTACAAAGCAGATTACAAATTCCTATGGGATGGTAAAAATAGCATGACTGCATCACCCCCCTCAGATAGAACAGGCAACTATGCCGAGCTCTGCACCAATGCTTTATACAAACACATGTAAAACTGCATTGACTCACCTGTACCTGACAGGAACAAAACAAGCTCCTCATGGCACAGACAACCTGTCTGGTAGACATCTTTAGAAGTCATCACTGTCTTGCCCTGAAGCAACTACAGTGGTTAGAACTCCTCTGCTAATAAGCTGTCACCAATTAGTCCTCACCTTCAACATAATAAGGAACCCTCAGAAAACCCCAGCCATAAACTAATTTCTAAACTAATACTCTGCAAATCACCCTCTACACTCATCCAACAAAACCCTGCTCTGCATAACCAAAGCCAATAACACTGCAGGGAAAAGTCTGTTCTCCCACACCATTGCTAAGAAATGGAATAACCTCCTCCAAAGTATCTCCTCTGCACCATCCATCTCTCTTTTTAAGACATCACTAAAGTCACACCTCTTGCAATCATGGCTCTGTCCCTGTATCACATAAAATCTTTTCTGCTCTCTTCCTAACTTGCCACATCTCATCTCCTCACTGCTTACCTCAGCTGTTCTGTACTACTCAAATACTCCCTATCAGGAACTACTATCCTACAAACTATTTCTCACGCTATGACATATCTCCCGAATAGCATTATTTTCCAGATTCCATGCCTCCATTTTTATGTTTTGTACTACCAATACATAATTCAAAGTTTTGTTAGCTATATACTAAGCTTGCTCAAATTAAACTAAGGTACGAAAAATCTCCTTGATTGTATATATGCCACTGTATAGAAATTTTCTGTCATTCGTGGATTATGTGTTGTCATATAAAGACATGGAGCTCTGATTGTATATATGCCTCTGTAAAGAAATTTTTTTGTCATTTGTTGTATTTGTACTGCTATGTTATGGAGCTTTACTTCCTGTTCTGGGGCCTCCGCTGTAAATGGACCTTGTTCCAGTCGGACTTTCCCGGTAAACAAATGTCAAATAAAAATAAAATAAAAATCTGCCACTAGCAGGCTTTGCAATAAGAGGTAGGCATTCATATCTCATATTAGGAGGGAGAGAGGCCTCTAAAAATGGAAGCACTCCCTCCTCAGCTAAAATCATAGTCTAACCACTGGCTGTGTCTCAGCTGACTAGAAAATGGCCACTGTTATCCCCTTGCACAGAGGTAGTGCATCCACTGGCCATGAGAAGTATAGACCTATTAGCCTGTCTAGTCATATCTGTAAGGCCATAGGGCAAATATTAATGGACCTTATCAACAAAGATATAGGTAATCTCAAAACACTTGATCCTACACTGTTTGGATCTGTGAAAGGGAGACCATGCCTGTTAAACCTGGTGGACGTCTACAAGACAGTGACCAATGACCTGGATGAGGGGGCATCTGTGCATATAACCACCTGTAATTAGCCAAGCCATTTGACACTATCCACCATTCAGGCATCAATTGCAAACCCACTCGGCTAGCCATCAACAGTAATATCATTAGAAGAGTCATAACTGGCTCACTGATAGCACTCATATAGTCAGAATAGGGGTATCCACCTCTAGTAGCAGAGCTGTAATCAGTGGTGTTTGACAGGGTTCAGTCCTGTGTCCTCTAATGTTTGGAATCCATTTATTCATCGTACAAACACAAAGTGAATGTCTGTAAATGACAAGGTTTGCTGATGCCTGCAAACTACGAGTGGTCATAGACTCTCCAAATCATATCAACTTCCTGCAAGAAGGTTATACATGACCAAATGATTGTTTACACAATCATGGACTTAAACTCAATGCAAATATATGTAGTATCTTTGTTTTCAGTACCAGCAATGTTCCTGCTAAGTAGCACATCTATAGCAGCACTTTAAGTACATAGGGGTGAGAGACATGGGCACACAGACCTGGGCATGCAGGTTTACACCTACTTTACCTTAGCTCACCATATCTCCACAGTTGTAAGAAGAGCATTATATCTTTCTCATGTCACAACTAAGGGCACTGTCACCCAAATATGAAGTAGTATAACCTGCGTGTACTCTTCCCTCATCAGGCCAATATTTGAGTGCAATGGCCATTTTGTTAAGTACATTTCCAGGCACCAGTGGCAATTGCAGAGACCACAAAGGTTCCTTACAAGAGAAAGTCAAATCTTCAGCATCTGTCATTTTGCTATTGTCTAAACTCACTGTCACTTTAGTCTGTTTCATACAGACTAGTCAGAGGTGATCTCTGCCTTGCATATGAGGCAATCTGTGACCCTGATTTATTGAAAATGCTGCATATCCATAAGTCAAATGGTACATGGATTACTCACTATGAGTACCTTAACCTGGTATATGACATCAATACAACATGCTGGAGGTAGAGATATGTCTACCAGAGTATAACAAACCTTTGCAACAGACTGCCACTTGGTGTCAAACAGGGCACCTCAGTGGCCCTCTTCAGATGCAATCTGTATGAGTGGATGGGTGACCATAATTTCACCACAGGGGTTCTGCCTGTGTCCCTCTTGGACAGGGTCATTAGGTGCTGATTGTGTAAGTAAGGGTAAGAACTTGGATAGGATTGCAAGGGTCCTAAGGCCATTAGCCTAGTAAATTCCAATGATCCTATGATCCCATACACTGATGTAAAATGCTCAGACTGACATCCACAACACACCAACTTGGCTTCAGTAAAAATAGTATGACTACCAATCAATGTTTACAGAACATTGCACAGCCCACACACTATAAGTTGAACACAATGAGATTAGAAGCCCTACCTATCTAGTCTTACACACTACAGATTATAGCACTTAACACATGTGCCATGGATCGAGAAAGACATTAACATGTCTTTAGGTACTCTTATGCTAGATGACATCAGCAGGTCTTGTGCAGGACAGGAATTTGGATGCCAGAATAACCTGCTACACCCAAAATAGTGCAAACCCCGCTCCTTTCTAAGTCAATGTTGTAATCATATGCCTATTAGAGGAAAATGCACACACACACACACACACACACACACACACACACACACACACACACACACACACACACACACAGTGGATTGGAGCAAGATTAGAACCCCTGCCTACCCTTACACACTACAGGGAACAGTACTTAACACAAATGCCACAGCTTAAGTCTGGCATTTGCATGGCTGTTGATAGTCTTATGGTAGATGACACCAACAGGCCTTGAGGAAGACAGGAGTTTGGAGGCAAGAGTCAACTGTAAGGGCCGACAAGTGCATATCCATTACAGTTGAATTTAGTGGGGAATTCACACTTTTTTGTAGGGAGATGTATATACACACAAAAACACACCAAGTGGGCTGGAGTAAGACTAGAGCCTCTACCTAGCTAGTGGTACACACTACAGATCACATTATTCAACACACACACACCACAACTTAAGTCAGATGTTAGGTTGGCTGTTGGTAGTCTTATGATAGATGACATCAGCAGGCTTTGTGGAAGAGAGATGTTTAGAGGCTAGCATCACCTTCAAGGGCCAAAAAGTGCATATTCCGTGCAGTTTGCAAGTCAGTGGAGTATTCACACTTATTTTATAAGGAGATACACATATATACAGACAAACATAAACACACTAAATGGGCTAGAGTGAGACTAAAACTCCTATCTATCTGGTCTTGCACACTATAGACCACAGTACTTAGCATATTTGCCACAGATTAAATCTGATGTTAAGACTGGCCGGTATGACCCTGACCCTGAGCAGTATCCTACCCTCACCAAGAATGATGCCACAATACAGAGACAAAATGATCAGCTTTAATAATTGGCTTAATTACTGGTGTCATTCTAAGGGAATCCAATGTCTGTCTGCCTGGGATGACATGCTTGACAAGCCACGCTGCTTCGCAAGGGACGGCTTGCACCTGTCACCCCTGGGCTTCCAGATATTGGCAAAGGCTCTTGCCACCCCCATAGTGCATTTTTTAGGCAAGGCTCAAATGATAAACCTACCGCCCTAGAAAACAAAAATGGAGAAAAACTAAGGGTAATACTGCTCAATGGAGAAGTCTAAACCTCAAGATGCACGCCCTCGAAGCCCTCCTCAGTATGGAGAACATCGATGTTTGTGCTGTGACTGAAACCTGGTTCAAGGCTCCTGAGAGCACCCCAGCACTATCAGGTTATACCTCATATCATGCGTTCCGGCCCCAAAATCCGGACCGAACTACAAAAGGAGGGGAAGTATCCATATTCATAAAGGATACCCACACCTCCAGGTTAGTGGCAATGCACGAAGCATCGGAGACCATCCAGGTGCAATTAACCATAGGTAAAACTGCCCTACAGTTTGTAACATGCTACAGACCACCTTCCCAAACTCAGGAAACCCACACAGCCTTCCTGAAGACACTGGAGAGTATAAATGTCTCTCCAAACACCATCATATTGGGTGACTTCAACTACCCAAACATAGACTGGGAACATTACTCAAGCCCCAACACCCTAGCCCAAAGGTTCCTTGAGTTCATAAACTCAAATGCTATGGAACAACTAGTCACCATTCCCACAAGAGGAGAAAATATACTAGACCTGATCATCACAAACACGGGGACAAAATGCTCCACACCGGAAGTATATCCCTCATTGGTGAGATCAGACCATAAATTAATCTCACTGGAGATCCACATCCCGCCCCACCCCAGCAAAAAGACCACAGTGAAGAACTTCTCAAAAGCAAACTTCACACTTCTTAAGACTGGAGTGGTATCCTTCAAGGCCCCGAGCCAGTGGAAACCACAACCCACGCTGCTGAAACCCTTACAAATGCCTTCTACGAGCACCTCCAGGAATGTATGGATCAAGCAATCCCTAATAAAATCAAGACCTTTTCCACCAAAGGCAGGCGCCCGGTCTGGTGGACTCCAGCCATAAACAAACTCTACAACAAGAGGAGAAAGCTACTACATGACAGAGCAAAATCCCTAAATGGGAAGGCATCTCTGATCAATACTAGCAAAAACTACGATCACTCATAAAATCATCCAAGGCCAACTTTGAGAGAAAAATCGCTAATGACACAAAAGACAATCATAAAGCCTTCTTTAGCTATGTTAGAAACCTGGGTGGAAACTCCCAGATATGCTCAGAATTAGTCCAAAATGATAAAATCACTGGACCCACAGACATTGCCAACATACTGGCAGACAGGTTCAGTGCAAATTTCTCCGCTCCCTCCCCAAAAGGAGAAATATCTATCCCACCAGAGTCTAGCCTCCCAAACATCTCAGATGCCCAGGTGAGAGCTGCTCTCTCTAAAGCAAAAACACAGCATCAATGGGACCGGACAGTGTCCCCGGCTGTGTGCTACACGAACTCAATGAGGAACTAAACCCACACATAAGGCTGCTGTTTAATCTTAGCCTTACTACAGGATACGTACCCAAAGAATGGCGCACGGCAACTGTGGTCCCACTCCACAAAGGCGGTGCTTCTACGGACCCTGGAAATTACCGCCCCATAAGCTTGACGAGTCTTGTCTGCAAAGCTATGGAGAGGATCATAATGGAACTCATAAATAAAGACATTGGGGACCTACAGACACTGGATCCTACCCAATTTGGCTTTGTCAAGGGCAGATCCTGCCTCTTGAACTTGGTCGACTTTTTCAAAACAGTCACTAAGGCCATTGATGAGGGAAAGGCAGTTCACACAGCCTACCTTGACCTAGCAAAAGCGTTCGACACAATACCCCACTCGGGCATCATAGAAAAGCTCACCAGCTTAGATGTAAACCCATATGTCACAAGATGGGTTGCAAACTGGCTCAAGGACAGAACACACAGGGTTAGAGTTGCTGGTGCCATGTCAGACTCTAAGCCAGTCACGAGCGGTGTCCCACAGGGCTCAGTCCTGGGCCCCCTCTTGTTCGGCATTTATTTTTCTGAAGTGCAGCAAACATAGGGGGATTGTGGCTGACAACATTTGCAGATGACTGCAAACTGGGCACCATAATTGACACTCCATCAGACACAGACATCCTCCAGAAAGGTCTCATAGAAATGGATAACTGGTGCCAGAGCCATGGCCTTAAGCTAAATGCCAAGAAATGTATAGTCATACCCTTTGGGAAAAACAAGGTAACCCCTAATTACCACATCGGTGGTAATCCATTAAACATGGAAGAAGTTATCAGGGACCTGGGGACCCAAGTTGACAGTAACCTCTCTTTTGACACTCACATTGCCAAAGTGGTTAGGAAGACCTTCTACATTGCCCACCTGATCATGAAGGGATTCACATCCAGATCAGGAGAGGTCATTGTACCCCTGTACTCTTCACTTATCAGACCAATGATTGAGTACAACGCCCATTCGGAATGTACCTTACCCGACACCTGCAGCAGTTGGAAAGACCCCAAAAGTTCCTCACCAAAAGGATAAAGGGGCTCAAACATATGTCATACGATGCCCGACTGAAGAAACTCCAGCTCTATTCAGTCGCATACCGTCTGCTCAGAGGTGATCTGTGCCTGACATACAAGACCATGTCCAACCCGGAATTAATGGACATGCTCCACCTCAAAAAATCCAAATCCACCAGAGCCACGAGAGCAAGAGACTTAAACCTCAACACAGATATAAATAGGATGTGCTGGAGGGACAGATTCATCACCCAGAGACTCCCTACACTATGGAACAGAATCCCAGTCCATGTGAGGCAGAGCCCCTCACTGACTCTGTTCAAGAGAAATCTTGACGAGTGGATGGGAGATCGTACGTTTACCCCGGGAATCATCTCTGTATCACTGCTGGACAGAGGCACAGCAAACTAATGGGTATAGTATTCTCATCCTAAGGGGTGGTGAAAGCCACACACACTCTGGATAGGCTTATAAATGCCCTAGGGCAGATAGCCTAGTATGAACCTATGAACCTATGAACCTATGACTGCTGTTAATAGTCTTATGGTAGATGACATCAGTAGGCCTTGTAGAAGACAGGTATTTGGAGGCCTGCATCAACTGCAATGGTCAAAAGTGCATATCCATTGCAGTTTGGAAGTCAGTAAGGGACTCACCACTGCTTTGTAGGGGTTTAGGATTAGTTGGATATCAGTAATCCAACTTTCTACAGAACTGAAGGATTCTTGCGTGAGTTGTAGAGTGGAAAGTGATGGAGCAGAGTAGATAAGAGTTGAATCATCAGCATACTGTATAAGGGAGGCATGCTGGGTGGAGGTGTATAGTTTGTTGGTAAATATGGAGAAAACTAGTGGTCCTAAAATCGAGCCTTGTGGTATATCTATCGTAGTTTGGAGCAAAGGAGTTTGTATGCCTTGCCATTGAACTGATTGCTGCCTATGTGACAGATAGCTTTTAAACCAGGCAATAGTGGAAGGGGCAAAGGATAGGAAGGCCAGGGAGTCTAGAAGTTTGGAGTGTGAGACCATATCAAATGCTTTTGAGTGATCTAAAAATATTGCAGAAACAAAATGATTATTATTTCTGTGAAGGTTGGTGAATGAGAGGAGAGCAGTTGTTGTGCTGTGATTTTGTGGGAAGCCATGTTGTGTGGAGGAGCAAAGATTGTGTGTGTTTAGGAATTTCATGACTTGGGGGATAGAATGGCAATAGAATGATAGTTTGAGAATTCATAAGAATTGCCACCTTTATGAAGTGGTATAATATATGAAACTTTTCAGAGTTGGGGGATGTACGCTTCCTGTATGGAGCGGTTGATGAGGATAGAAACTGGGTAAGGTAGGGATTCAGCAGCAATTTTTAAGAAGTTGGCTGGTAGACTGTCAGCTGCAAGGGTGGTTGACTTTAGTTTTAGGGGGAGTTTTTTAATAGTGGAAGTGGGAACTGGTGAGAGGGCAAAGGAGGGGATATTGTCGGTGCATTTGGTAGGCATATGTGTATGGTTGTTATTGGATACCTGGGAGGATAGAGTTAATTTGGATTCTGTAAAATAGTGATTAAATTGGGATGGCATGTCTTTGGTATTGTTGTCTGGGCAGGGTCTGGAGTGGCAATTTTTTCTGGTTTTAGAAGGGAGTTGATAGCATGCCAAAACTTTTGCGGGTTTTTTGAGTGTTTGCTTTGGACCTCAAGGAAATAGTTATTTTTGTCTAGTTTGGTTTGTTTCTTGGCCTGATTTCTGAGTTGTTGGAAATTTGGTTTGGCTATGCTAGTGTTATCCCTTTTCCAGACTTTCCAAGCTTTATCTCTAGACTTTAGTAAGGCTCTTGTTTTCCTACTCAGCCATGGTGCATAGTTTGCCTTGACAATGATTTTTCTAATGGGTGCAACTTTGTTGAAGACATTTAAGAGAGTACTATTAAAGTATTCAACAGCTTGGTCTAAACCTAGGGTTAGTAGTGGTTTCCAGTTAGTTTGCTTTAGAGTAGAGTTTAGCTCCTATATGTTTAGTTTATGGTCATCTCTAACTTGTCTAAAGGTTAAGGGCATGGGTATGTTGGTGCATTTGTGTAGGAGAAAAGTGGGGAGATGGTCACTGAGACCATCTGGTAGACAACCTGTCTAGTAGTTTTTTAGGGCAATTGACTAGTGTCCAATATAGAATGGATTGTTTATGTTTTTTATCAACTCTAGTAGGTTTTTGAATGAGTTGTGAAAAACCAAAGATATTAATATGATTAGTGGGGTTGTTATAATTACAGGCTATCCAGTCGGTGTTTAGATTACCTAGTAAGATACTTTCTTGTTGCAGATTCTCTGAGGTCCACTGTAATATTTCCTCAATAGTAGGGGAGTTGTTTCTTGGAGGGAATATAACAGCAAAGAATATTATTTTTTTTTTGCTATTGTTTAAGTATAGAATTGCACCTAAGATTTCGGCATTTTGAAACTTGGGAAGTGGAATGTGTAGATGTTTCATTTTGAGGTTATTTTTAAAGAAAATTGCAATTCTGCCTCCCTTCTTGTCTACTCTAGCTAGTCTTAAGATATAGTATCCAGATAGGATGGTTTCTTCATTTTTGGTGTTGGGTTTTAGCCAGGTCTTAGTTATTGTTAGTATGTCTGGGGAGCAGTGGGTTACAAATGCATGTAGGTCAGGAAGCTTACTGGATATGTTCCTGGTGTTCATGTTGAGAATTAGCAGGTCAGAGTTTTGTTTGTTTGAAGGTGGGGTATTAAGTGGACCTGGGTTTTCGTGCATGTCACCTGATACAAGTAGGCTCTTTGTGATCAGTAGTATGTGTTTAATTGTATGTACTATTTCTAAGTTGGATGTGAATAGTATTTTAGTAGTGTAAGATGTAGTTATGTGGAATTTATGTATGTGTAATATAGAGCTGTCTCTAAATAGTGTAGGACTGATAGGAAAGTTTATGTGTGAGTTTGTCTTTAAGGAACTCTGCGTAGTATGGAATAAAATGTTTTCCAGTGGAGTGTGTTTGTGTATACAAGTGATGTTTGTTAGGTATGTGAGGGTAAGGAAGAGAAATTCTAAGTTGATTTGTGTTTTTGTGTGAGTAGTAGTTTGGTGTAAGTGTTGATATGGTTTAGGTTGAGATAGATGTGAAAGCATGGCTAGTTGCTGCGATTGTTTAAGGCAAGGAACTAGATAGTGGGTGTGGATTGTTATAAGGAGTAGAGGGTACTGATTGGTTTAAGGTTTGGTCAGGTGATGAGGTGTTAGAATAAAAGTAGGAGTAGTGGGGGCAGGTGGGAATTGGGGCAAGGTAGGGGGGCAGAGTGAGCCATAGGCAAATGGAGCGGGGCCAACCAGACCGCGAGAGTGTGGAGCCAATCTGTATGCAGGGTCAGGACAGAACAGTGAGAACGAAAAATGAATGGGCATAAGTATATTACAAGTTCCCTACCAAATTCTCTTGCAACTTTAATTTGTTTCTTTTTTTGTTTTATTCTTCTTTTAGTGTAGAAGTATAGTTAATGAGACTATTAGATTATTAATTCAATTAAAATGGCTGTAACATTATTCCAGAGTACAGTGGTATTAGTTGTTGCAAAAAACAGAAAATGAACACTTAACTTTCAGTGAGCACAATTCACAGAGAGGGGAGATGTGCGTAAGAGAAGTGTTAGTGTGTTTTAAAGATGGCGCCGTTGTTATCAGGCCCTTATATAACTTCTGTCCTATGCATTCCTAGTGGGGGAGGAGGGTAGGGACTAATTGCAGGAGGAGTCCTGTGGGAGTCATTGACAAGTCTCTCAGCCAGATTCTGGAGGATGGGCAATTCAAACAAAAACAAACAATCGACTCAAACTGCAGGTAAGTGATCTGGAGAGAGTGCCAAGAGAATAAATGAACTGCAGTTAAGTAAATGGTAGTACAGTTCAAGGGGGAATTAAAATAGCACAAGTTAATTATTTCTGGTTAACTTAATTTAACTGTGCTTAATTTGGAAATTGTGTTTTGTGTAGATTCTACTGCAACTGTTAGTTTTTCTGTGGTGTAATCTATTTTTGTGGCTGGGCTGTGCTGAGTCAAACTGACTGCACAGTACAATAAATTAAGCTTTGGTAGCTTTGGAGTCTACTTTTTTATTTGCTATTTGTTCATTTTTGATTCCTGGCTTGTTTTTGAGGGACCATGGCTGAAGAAGCAGAGAGTTTCTCTTTGAAAGAATTGCTTAGTGTCTTTCAGGACCAGGAGGACACTGATGATGATTTTCCTGTGACGAGGGGAGAATTTAATAAGATGTTGGACATTCTTATACAGATAGCTATGAATCAAAGCACTTTGATGTGGAACAGTTTGCCTGTGTTGCAGGGCAACCAGCAGCAATTGCGTGATGTCATAGCTGGTGTTTCGGCTTTAACCAATCAGAATGGAGCTGGGCAGATGAGGTAGGTGACAGCCAACATGGCGGATATACTTTCGCATTTGGTGAACGCAACTACAATAAACTCTTTAAACAACAATCAAGAATCGAGTAAAATGGACTTTATATTTGAGAACTGGACACTAAAATGGTTTCATTTTACTGAGGATAGACCCCAATTGCAAGAGACATTTAGCGATCTTTTGAAGGTATTCAAAGAAAAATTATTGCATTTAAAAACATTGAAGCTAGAGATTGATTATTTAAATTAATGTGTTGCAGTTGGGAGGGTACCTAAGGGGCTGCGGCTCTACAAGTACCCAAATAATGTTGAAACTAATAGCATTTTCCACAAAGAAATATTAGAACTGTTTAACAAGTTTGGGATTGAAATGCTAAAGCTTATGATTAGAAATTATGAATTGCAAAGAGACAATGTGATAAAATAAGTTAATGTTTTGCATGGTAAACTGAATGTGGACTGTCTATTCAACGTTGAAAAAATGAAATACAATGCTGTCTTTAAAGAGATTGAGTCACACTGTGAAAATGTGCTAGTAAGGAAGGTTAAAATATTACAGAGAGATTTAATGGAATACAGGGAAGGCTTATCCACCCCCGAGGAGAACGTATAAGCATGGAGTATTAGAAGGGGAGAATTTCAATGAGGAAGTTCTTACCCAGGTAAATAGGAATCCAAATAACATGCACATCATCCCTTTAGAAGAACCCCCCCACTGAGAAGAAGCAAGAGAATTGCACAAAAACAGGGACAATACAATACTTACAACCAGTACAATCAGTTTCAGGGAAGTGGGGGCAGAGGGAGAGGTTGGATCAACAACAACAGGAATTATATGAGGAAGAACAGTCAGGGGAGAGGACAGTATATGGAACAGTAGATGACAATGAGTGTTTGAGTGGAATAGTTGTTACAGAGGGTGGTAAAAAAGTTACAGAGAATAACTTCAATATTTATAATTACACTGACTTTGAGTTTAGAAATGAACATTTTTCTTTATTCACTAAGGGTTTTCAGTTTGTACCCATAAGACCCCCTGAACATCGTTGACACCTTGGTAGATGTTAAATTATTTTTGAGGAAGTTAAACTTGAATTTGTTTTTTAAGGAGAAGAGAAGAGACAAACAAAATCTTGTGAGATCAAGCACTTTTACCCCCCCCCCCAATCCAGTTTTGAGAGTATTTGAGGAACTTGTGGAACAGGATATTTGAAAGTTAAACATTAATAAGGATATTGTGAGAAACTTAAGCCAAGTGGAAGAAGGCATGATAGAAGAATTGCTTCAGAATAAATGTAGAATTATGAAACCGGACATGGTGGGTGGTGTTGTGCTCATATATATATATTACTGATTATGAAACAAAGATGTTTGAGATTTTGAATGATGATGGGAGACTTAGTGTAACATCCAAGAATTAAATTTATGTTTCATGTGCCAAAATTCAATATTACTTAAAGGACCATCTGTTACAAGGAGCAATTAATAAGAAATGATATGATTTTTTTTTATATGTGGAGAAACCACCTATTCTGGTAATATTCAGGATACCCAAAACCCATAAGGGCATGGAGAATCTGGCCTTCAGACCTATTGTTTCAGGTGCTGGGTATATTACTGAGTCTTTGGCTATATTTGTGGACCATCACTTAAAGATGTTTTTGAGTTCAGTAAAGCATATTACCAAGGACTTATGGGACTTCTTAAAGAATATGACCTCTGATAAATACAGTAACACAGTACACTTGGTTACTGTGGATGTTGTGAAATTGTTTCCCAGCATTTCACATGATATAGGTCTGGAATGGTTTCAGGAAGTACTAACTGAAGTTAAGTACATGGATGTGAACACTATTAATTTGATTAGTGCATTTTTAGAAATGACCTTAGAAAACAATTATATGTTTTTTAATGGCAAATACTACAAGCAGGAAAGTGGTGCGGCTATGGGGGCAGCATGTGCCCCCCTACATGCCAACTTGGTATTATACTATTGAGGGAAAAGGTATATTATGAGTACAGGATGGTCTAGGTACATAATTTATTACAGTAGATTCCTTGACAATATTTGTATTCTTTGGCAGGGGTCCTTGGATGAATTGACTGCCTTCTTGACTTACATTAACAACACAACCATCTTTCTGAGATTTACTCATACAGTCTCTCTAAATGAAATTAATTATTTTGATGTAACATTATATAAAGATCTAATAAATAAATGTTTCCAGTCTAGAATATTCAGGAAACATACATTCCCTAATTCATACCTACATTTTGGGAGTGGTCATCCACACTTCCAAAAGAAGGGTATTGTGAATGGGCAGATGATTAAAGTCTCAAGGATGTGTAATGAGGACAGGGTGTTTCACCAGGAATTAAATTTCATTAAGGAATTGTTTGTACACAGAGAAAATCCTATTGAATTGGTGGAGACTTTGATAGAGGAGGCTATTCGTGATAGACACACCAAGTATTTTCCACTGTTAGGGAAAGGTGGTGACACACAAACTACAAGTAATCATATTCAGGTTGAATATGATAGTACTTTTATCCACACTTTCTCTAACAACTCCTCTGAGGTGGAGGGGATCATTAAAAAGCATTGGGGTATTTTGAAAATACAGGAAGAAACTAAAAGTTTGATCTTTGATGCACCACGATTTATTAGAAAGACAGACTTGAATTTAAAAGAAAGATTTGAAAGAGGTGATATTAATTATAACAACAAAAAGAAAAACAGGAAGGGTACTTACAAGTGTGAAAGATGCAACCAGTGTAGGTACATTTTAGAAAAGGACGAAGTAATGCTAACAGCAAGGAATTGCAGGGTAAGAAGCAATGGTTATTATACATGTAACAGCACTGAGGTGATTTATTTAGTTGTATGTGAATCATGTTACAGCTTTTACATTGGAAAAATTGAGAGGAACCTTAGGAGGAGAATGTATGAACATGTAGATGACATTACTAAAGAAAAGGAAACCAGTGCACTTTACAAACATTCATTAGCATGCCCCAATTATAAATTTAAGTTTATGGTTATTGAGCCGGCTGTAACTGATGCCAGGGGGGTAACTGGGAAGCCAAATTGGAGTATAGGGAACTATACTGACAGATAAAAGTGGAAGTTGGAAAGCCCCCTGGATTGAACGACTGTATAATATTAGTTGTATTTTGAAATTGAGATCAGCAAAATTATGAAGTCGGTATGCACATCATTTAGGAATTATGAATTAAACACTGTCATTTGGAAATATTTAATACTGTTATGGATGCATATTACTACAAGAATCTAAGTTTTGTACACATTTTATACACATTTGCACATTTTAATTGTATTTGTTAAAATATCTTATTTAAATAAGAAATAGTGTGTCTTTTTAAATTATAATTGATACAACTATCATTGGTTCATTTGAAATTGTAATGCCTTTATATGAGGTACTTAGAATAAGTTAAAATTGTTCTGAAGAAGCCTGACAGTTTGTTAGGTGAAAGCACTTAACTTGGAAATTGTGTTTTGTGTAGATTTTACTGCAACTGTTAGTTTTTCTGTGGTGTATCTTGGCTGCTTTTATCCATTTTTGTGGCTGGGGAGTGCTGATTCGAATGAACTGTACAGTACAATAAATTAAGCTTTGGAATCTGTGGAGTCTACTTTTTTAATTATTTCTGGTGTTACTTAATTCTGGGTAGTGCAGTTTAATTTGGAAGTGGATAGCTATTGCAGTACAAAAATAGTCTAATATTGACTGGTCACAGATGAAACTGGGGAAAAAGGTACAGTTGGATGTAAAAGATGTAGATAAAAATTAAAAAAAATTGGCTTGTAACTCTGAGAGAGAGGTACAGTGTCCAGCAGTGTGTCATCAACTAGTGTCTGAAATGGGGGTCTTACAGGATTGGAGGTAGGAAAACCCGACTAGCTAGACAGGCTCTGCAAGTGTGCATGCTTTAAACAATAAAAAACTCAGTATATAAAGGCATTAACACTAAGTCATTATGTTGAAAGTTAAGACATACATTGCTTCTAATATGAAGAAAAGTCTTGATTGCAGTCAAGCCTTTTTAATATTTTCCCTGGAACTGTACTTAAACTAAGCAATAGTACTATTCAAGTTTGGTGGGTGGGGGTGGGGGTGGGGGATGGGGTGCAGCTGCAGCCTAAGATGTTTAAGCAGATTTCTTCTAATATGAAGAAAAGTCTTGATTGCAGTGAAGCCTTTTTAATATTTTCCCTGGAATTGCACAAACTCAGCAATAGTACTATTCAAGTTTGGAGGGTAGAGGGTGCACCTACAGCCTAAGATGGCTAAGCAGCTGTTTTTGTGCACTGCTGCACTTCACTCACACTGGCTATGATTTTCTAAAGTTGTCCTGTGTAATTAATATAGGACAGAGGTTAAAATAGTACAGCACACACAGACTGACAGTCTGTAGAACGGAAATTATTAATACCTCACAGCCATAAAAAGTAGATACTTCTAAATTAGAACCATCAACACCATCACAGAAGGTGATTGCCTTGGTCCCTAAAGTGACAGAAGATGCTTGACAGACAGGGGAGTCATTCAACACACAGTCATGTGCATAGATATGTACATTGGTTATTCCACCGCTACCTAAGACATACAATGTATGATCAATTTCTATATTACTGACCTGAGACTGTGAAATGCTCACATACCACTGATGAGTTACTGTTACAGCAGTTACAAAGGAACACTGCTCTGTTTGAGGTGGGGGAACAACACCACACATTCTACTGGGATACAAGATAGTCTGACTATCATTTAACCCCATTGGCTAACATCACCCTTCAATGACGTGCCAGTAATCTTTTGCAGTAAGACTGCATGAATATTCCTTGCATGAGGCCTACTGAATAGAAATGGAAACATGTTAGTGAAGTGGGTATCTGTAGTCTCATGTGGATGTCATTTTTGTCCAACTAGCCCACTATAGTTATTTCCATAATGTACCCAGTCCATACATACAATGACATATCATAATAATCCTTAGAGTACTGTGTAGGTTAAGGACTTACCCTGCCAATGCAGCAGTTGACACAACTGTAGTTCAGGGCCGACTGTGTCTGATGCAAGCACTACACAGCCAATACATGGATAGGTACAGTTTGTGTGAGTTTCCTAGCATCAGTTTTAATATCTGTATATGATTAGGCATAAGGTGTTAGTCCCTGTGAATGTGCTATGTGTTGTCAAAGCCATGGCATATTGAGCATGTCTACGTCTGCTTACAGGGACATTAGCAGGGGGTTCCTCCTCCAAGTCCTCCCGTGACTGTGGCTGTGGTGACTTTGCCACTGGTGGGGGGCTGTATATCCCTTCCCTTTGCTGATCCTGCTGCAGCTGTTTCCATGGGATCAGATTGTGTAGCATAGCACATACTGTGAATATCTGTGCACATGTGGCTGGAGTATACTGCAGGACTCCACCAGATATATCAAGGTACTGGAACCATGACTTTAGTATCCAAAACGCATGCTCTATGATGTTCCTAGCTTGTGTGTGTGCTTCATTATGGCATTCTTCCGAGTGGGTGTGTGCATTTCTAATGGGTGTCATCATCCATGGTTCCAGGGCATAGCCAGCATCCCCCAGTAAATGGCCCTGTGGGATGTCCCCCCAGCAAACATCTGGTACAGCTGTGATGTGTGCCAGATATGGGAGTCATAGTAATTGCCAGGGTTGCCAGCACACACATTCAGGATAATCCCCTGGGCATTGCACATGACCAGGCAGTTGATGGCATGGTACCCCTTGTGGTTAATGTATATTGCACCCTGCTCACCAGGTGATGCCTTGATGTGTACGTGTGCAATCTATGGCACCCACTACTTCAGGGTAGTGTGCTGCATGGTTGATGTTTTGTATATTGCTGGCTCTCGCCTTAGGGGTAAGGTGAAACAATCTCTTGCATCTGATTCCTCCTTGTAAAGGTTTCACTATGAACACTGTTATCTCTGAATCACTTTCGTCATGCTCAAAGTGTTCCTCTGGATTTGGAGATATTGGTGTAGAGGTGTAGGGGCATTCCTGTTGTAGAAGCTTGAATGGCATATCAGCTTGTCCTTGACTTTTTGTTGCACTGTCTCTTTCTGCAGAGATACTAACATGTGGGGTGAGAAATTCTACCATTAAACTTAAGGGTTTATATCATATGTTCAAAGTTTTATAACTTTGAACATTAAAATATCGAATTTAAATGTTCAAAGTTATAAAACTTCGAACATATGTAAAAAAAAAAAAAAAAAAAAAAAAAACAAACAAACTAAAACTAATGGCTGCAGGCAGGGGGCAAGCCACTCTGCACCCCCCACACCTCCGCTCTTTAAATATACCAACTCTGAGACTGCACCACAGTGCAGTAAGGGAAATCTTCCCTTTAGAGCACTATAGTGCAGTCTCAGAGTTGGTATATTTAAAGAGCGGGGGGTACAGGGGGACTTGTCCCCCTGCCTACACTAGTCAGGTAAGTTCTGTTTTTTTTTTTTTTTTTTTTTTTATTATATGTTCGATGTTTGAAACTTCGAACATTTAAATTCGATTATTTAATGTTTGAAGTTTTAAAACTTCAAACATATAATATAGACCCAAACTTAAGTTCTGTCTGCCACTTTCCTGAGGCTGCCTTATAAATATAAATATATTATCATAATCATCATCCACAGCAGCAGTAACACCCATTCTGCTGCAGATATCATCCATATTTATTGGTAGAGCTGAACTGGTTGCTTTTGGATGCTGACCCTGTAAAATCAATTTTGAAACTATTACTAATAATGGAATAGCATACAGCAATGTATGCTTACAGGGAAGTCAGTGTGCCTTCATTTCCCTTTTCTGCCAATGCACAAGGTTCACATAATAATAATTAATTGTGAAATGTTAATGAGATAACCCCTTATAAGTACACAATTCTGTATATAAATGTATGTTATTGAAGTTAAACCAACCTTCATGTGCACGAGTGTTGCTGCTTCTGCTGACATTGGTAAGATGGATCAGTGTTCACACTGCCTCCAATTATTCCCGTTCCTCTTCCAGCATCTGTTGTGTCACAATTTCAACCATGGATGGATAGAAGGTGTTACTCAACTGGTGTGTTCATTGAATAAGAATTGGAACCCCCCCCCCCCCACCGCAGTGGTAAGGGGAAATGCATTCTGCCTGTATTATATGTATCATGTGCTACCATATCATTTTTCCTTTTTTGCATAGCGCTAATGCTCAATTTATGCCTCTCTTCGCATTAATGTCAACTACTACTAGATTTATTTTTCTCACCTTGTTTAGTCCCCCTTTACCAAAAAGAAGTTTCCAATATTTCCTGCATAAACTAAAGTGCTGCTGTTGATTCCCTGCTGGGTAAGGAAAGTAAACCTATTATTTTCTTGTTTGTGAGTGATAAGGCTAATTTCTGTTTTACCTGCTCCATTTTGTTTTGTTTAAAGAAATCTGCTGGGCCTGGTGTTTTTGTTCTATGTGAGGGACACTTAAAATATCTAGGCTGCACATTTCACATCTGTTTTCATTGGTTAAATTGTTTGAGTTATACTTAAATACATAATGAATTTGTGGGCCATTACCTTTTTCCTGAAAAGATTTCCAGCCTGCATAAACTAAAGTACTGATGGTGATTCCCTGCTAGTTTTTCCCACTCACCCTTCCCTTCATTGATCTGCTTTTTAAACCTGGTGATTTTAAGCTGCTCACCCCTACTGTAAATTCAGCTTCCCTTTCTACACTTCTGTTAATATCTTCAATTATCTATTTGTTTTCCTTGTCCTTATATTGCAAAAGTACACTGTGCCTCTCATTGTCTGTTCCATCCCTCTCAACTGTCCAGATTTTTGCAGAAGGCCCGGATTATTTCCTTTATTTTTGGTCTGTTCATCATAACATGTGTGGTTTTCTAGCAAATCATTGAGGATTGAAGTCACTAAATAATACCAGATAATGACAGACGTTTAATTTTAGACTTCATATCATTCAGAAAATATATAATAATGTAAAATATGTCATTCTAACAACTTTCTAAGCTTGTAGGAGTAATATTTAGAATCTGTCCTTATTTTTGGGCCTTTGCCCCCCATTTTGGCCAGGTTTATTGGGCTGAGAGGTCAAGAGGTATGGTCTGTTCTACTGATTTACTTGCTCTGAATTCCTTATCTGGCTAACTGGATAAAGTGAAGTATTTTTACACTCTAACAAGCACTTGTTTTTACATCAAGAGGTCAGTGAATTTTCCACATAGTGCACTGGGAGGTAGCCTGGTCTGTTTAGCTCAGGAAAACACTTGAGATTTCTGTATGTTATTTTATTGGCTGGAGGGCTTATTAATTAGCTTATCTTGCTTTTAGTGTCTTTATAAATTCTGTACAACTGAGTGGCTCTTGGGTCATGTATGCAAAGTGAAGACTTTTATTGAATATTTATACTTTTTAAGCTGTTCAAAGTACACTACTGTATCCATATCTATAACTTTGTTTCTGGTAGTATTTTATATCTTTTAAGTTTGTGATAGCATTTTATTCTGGACACTCATTTACTGTGCTTTTACATTAGGAGGACTGTATCCTTTAAGTTTGCTTGTGGTAGCATTTCATTCTGGACACTCCTTTATTGTGCGTTTACATTAGACGGACTGGGATTATTCATGTAGTGGCAGTAGGTGTTTACCTGGTTTGTCAGAGCTGGCAAACACACAAAGAGGCTCTAAGTATATTTTTGCACTTCTCTTATATACTGTGACTGTACTTTAGCAGTTTAAAAAACTGCAGGGTCTGCTGCTGCTTTAAGTTGTTAATTGCATTGTATTACACAGTGTCTGTTAGTTGTAAGGTAGTTTGTGTGGTATTGTTAGACACGGGCTCCAAATAAGCTATTCTACATTAAGAAGCTGGTTTTCTGCACCATTGTGGCAGAAGTGTGCTGATTTCACCTATCTGAGTTTAGGATTGCTAGTTTAAGGCTTATTGTGTGCTTTCTTGATTGGTAGTTAGATTAAAACTTGTTTTTGTTTGCTTATATATAAGCCTCGTGTTTGCATGGTGCTGCTTTTCACACAGTGGTGGTCAGCAGTACCCTTGTATAGATGCAAAAGCCTAGAAGTTCAGTTTGTCAGTGAAACTCTTCCAAGCCTTTCTGCTGCAATAGGAGCAACTCATTTGGGTGTACTTATTGATTAACCATAGCCTACACAAGGTGCACGTCCTTGTTATAGTCTCAGCGCTACCAGCACAGTCCTGACAAATCCATTCCCTTCCTTAATAGAACATACACTAAGAGCTTACTATCATGGATGAGCAGTTTCTCATCATCTCTCTGGACAGCCTGAAAGATATGGGCATCCTGAGGCAATGTAGCAATTCTCTCATGTATACTGATAACCACTTACTCTTGAAACAAATACTTTATGTGAGAGATGTAGTTATACTATGAAATTGGAGACAAGACTCTTACATAAGTACGAATTGAATGCTGAACAGGATGTCAGCACACACACACACACTTCCCACACTAAATAAGGACATGACATATAACCCACAAATGCAGAGGTACTGACAAGTAACTTTCCCAAAGAGCAGATGCCTCCTAAATGGAAACCACTTACACACATAACAATGCAAAAAATAACCACAGCACATAATAACACACACCAGTGTCTCAACAAATAAACACATAAGACATAACACCACAAAACCTAATGTATTGGTCACAGGTGACTCCATTATGAGGCACATGGATGTCCCTCTCACCAGGTTGGACAAGGAGTAGGTTACAGTTAGCTGCTTGTCAGATGCCAGGATCCATGAAGTCTCTGAAGCTCTCATGTCACTCAACCACAGGTACTAGTATGTAGGATTCTGTCATAGTCCATGTGAGAGTGAGTGAATTGAGATGTACCTCACTGGACTATATGAAGAGAGACATGACTGAGCTCTCGGGTTATATGTCACAGGTAGGTATAAGCCTAGTCTTAAGCAGTACAATTAGCTAAGCTATGGTGTCAGTCGAAGGGACTAGAATATCTGTCAGCCAGGAAAGAGGGTCTATGTTAGATGAATGAATGATCAAAATGTCGAGTACATGCTCGACACACTTTGATCGAACGTTCATTTAATCGAACCCTTACATTAACGAAAACCAGAGTTCTGACAATTTTCAGTTGTCCCACACCTTCCCTACATAAACATGCAACACACATACAACTAATACAAATAAACACACACATTCACACATCAAGAAAGCCCCCCTAAATATATATACCAACTTTGAGATTGCTCTACATTGGGGAAAGGGCAATTATCTACTAATCACAACACACACACACACACACACACACACACACACACACACACACACACACACACACACACACACACAAGTATGGCATTCACTTACCTAGCCATTCCAGACAGCTTAGCATCCTTATATCACAAGCTACACTCAGCACCATGGCCAACAATAACTTTTTGGAACTTCGGTTTTCATCTTTTAGGGTTTTCAAATAGATGAACAATCAATCAAAATGGTTCGAGCATGTTGTACTCGACATTTTGATCATTCGTTCATCTAATAGGAACCCTGGAAAGACATGATCGAGAAATAACCAAAGAAAGCTGGCAAGGCAGAAGCACAAAAGAAACTAGTAACCACAAAGAAATGTCTCTTCTATAGTACCCAAAGATGTCACAGCACACTCAGTGAAAAAAGTAAACCAAAATTTTATTACAGTCATTAAGCACTTTCGTCTTAAAATAAGCCTTCTTGAGAATAACAAATATACTTCTAAAGTCAGTATTTATACAGAATTCAAAGTAATTCATTAAAGCAGAATGCTTACATCACTTTCTGTTACTTTCCCTCTACAAAACTTAAAGTGACGGACCACTGTTTTCTATTGTATTGGATGCAATGTGCACTACATAAATTAAAAACCTGGCACCCTGGTACGTGGCCACCTGAGAAGTCTCACTGATAGTGGGCTTTTTAGTCTATTTGAAAGTGGGCTTTGTAGTGTGGTAGAGGACATACTGATGAAAGTAGTGGAAAGAAGAATTCAGCCAGTTGAAGCCTCTCTTCAGAGTGTTGAAGACATGTTCTCCCAGTGGATTCTGGCGACTGCACACAAACAAGCCCCTATCCTTTCAGTATCAAAGTCCTCTACTGCAACACCACCTGTTTGAGGCTGTGTGTGCTGGGCCTCCTGCTGGAACTTTCTCAGCCTTTCTTTTCTTATTCTTTCTCCTATACCCTCTTACCTATTTCCATCCACACTACCTTCTTATATAAAAATATTTGAAAACATCATAGTGCCTATCCTCTCCCATCTCCTCTGACACAAACCATCTTGATGTTTTCTTTGTGTGCTCTTCTCTTTGTCTCCACTTTTTCAATCTTTTCTATCTCCTCATTTCTAGTCTTTGATGAAACCATCAGGGTGTCCACAAAGGATACCCCTACATAAAATGTTATAAATGCTTTAAAAAAAATCAAGTTTAATCGCTGCTCATTCTACAGCTTTCCTTAAATGTTTTAAGCCACACTTACCCGCAACACTCGAACAAAAAGAAGTAACACAAACAATTAGGCTTTTGTGAAGTAATTAGCAACTTTCTAATGCTGAACGTTACACAATTTGCTCTTTTATGAGAAATGGGCATGTTTTCATATGAAACTTCACTTTTCCTTATTCATCACAAATGACTTTCTCTGACCTTATTTGCATATTCATGTAATACCACTACCCACTGATACATTTAAGTCATTTGTGAAGCCCCAGACAATGAATAACAACTTTTACATGTTCTATAAACTATAAAGGATGGGTGTATACCAGAACCATACCTAGATCATATGTCATGCAGTGTTGATCCATAGCCTGGCACTCTTTTCTCTCAAAGTTGAGGAACAAAACCTATTCTCTTTTACTTCAAGTATAGCAAGCTACTTGCTACAGTTACTACCTCACACTAACTGACTCAGTGCTTTTCAGACAAGCAGTAAATCTGAAATCAGCAGTCATTGCTCTATTCTTCACCATTGCATTCAGACCCTAATGCTCATGACCTCCTGATACCGTGTTGGGTAGCCACCGCCTTTACTCAGCATATTTATGGCTCTGGTGTATATAAAACCACTACGGTATTTTAATATCCCAAATATTAAGTGGTGGACCGAGAGAAATTACTGCAATGTAAAAGTCACATTATTGTTAACAGTTTAGAAAAATCATAAGATAATCTACTGGAGGGAGAAATGCTTTGGATTTAATTGGTCTAAATACAGCAGTATAGACCACTTCTCACAAATACCTGTCATCTATACCTAGCCATCATCATGCCGTTTTACTTTGCCATACCAAATACAAAAACAGATTGTTAGAAATAAAATGGACATTTACTCAAACTCAGAGGCTAATATACTGATTTATCATAGGAGGGCATATATTGAACTGAAGAGATGGTCTTTAGAGAAAGACTTCACAGGGCTGAAGACACAGGAAGCATGAAATTTTATGAAACAACAAAACATAAACCTCTT